>NC_034410.1:142368972-142640756 GCF_002078875.1 Numida meleagris
TTCTTTCTTTCTTTCTTTCTTTCTTTCTTTCTTTCTTTCTTTCTTTCTTTCTTTCTTTCTTTCTTTCTTTCTTTCTTTCTTTCTTTCTTTCTTCCAGAATAAAAGGCTTTCAAGGATTCCACCTGCTTTCTAGTCTTCCAGCACTGATTACCAACAAGGGTTGGTTAACACGAGATCCTAAAATGTAGACTTTTAAATCTGAATGAATATGAAATTATTTGGTGAAGATACTACCTTCCTCAGATTCCAGAGCATATAAAAGCATTAACAGGTTAATATTAAATACCATGAGTCTCTTCTCTAATTGCCTGACTCCAGGGAACACAGCTTTTAAAAAAGTGTAAGACCTGCATTGAAAGCACAGACATTGCCAAAGGCTCAGTTACAAATCGGCACAGAAATTTTACTCAGTCCTTGCTTAATATTAGGTATCACAAAAAAGCTTCTTCAGAGGCATGAGTTTCAGAGATGCATTGCTTGCCAGCCTCTAAATCAGAGAAGACATATTCCAGCAAGCTGATGGAGAGACACCTATTAACGTCAATGGTTTTGAACATGGCTACAGAAGCCTGAATAACTTAAAGTGCCACATAGTTTAAATTGATTTCCCGAGTGCTTATCAGTCTTGAAAACTGAGACTGGAAGCACAGTGAAAACCATGTATTTTCTGAGATGTAGATGTTTATATCATTTTATTCATCTGTTGTTCACAACCAATTGCTGACAAGATCATTACAAAGGGTCCTTTCTGTTCTGTACTGGCTTTGTCTAAACATCCAAAATTTTAAATCCTTTAGTTACTAACATGTACATAAACACACCAGCTGACAACCTTTTTTTCTTTTTTTAGCTCATTCATAATGAAATTTTTATATTATATATGATAATCATCACTAATATCTGAGCAACCCTCAGCAGTGCTTCCAGCAAGACTGAGTTCTGTTGAATATTTTTTCTGTTATTCTCTCATCTTGGGGAGAAATTTGAGTAGTAGAGGTTTCCCTGTTTTAACTCTGTGCACACACACACTCCATGTATCGCGTACTCTTGTCGGAGATGGCAGATCAGCTGTAACACCCCTGATCCTTGGAGACAATCCCTTATCCTTTAAGGGTTCACTGCACTGCTCCAGTCAGGTTCCAGGGAAGAGGATATCTTTCATGCAGATTCATTTTCTATTGCTGATACAAAGTTCTACTCTGCTTAAACTAACAACAACAAAAAAAATGCTGATCATGTTCAATCCTGAGGTAAAGAATCCACCCATAACTAGATTCTGGTCACTGACTGCAAAGTACTGTGAAAACAGGAAGTAAGTTATCCTCTGCTTCCTACACTGGCTTCTTGTGTGATGCAGTGCCCAACATGATCACAATAACCGTTGTGGAGTGCTTTGTAGCAATGGTAATTCCCTAAAGAAGATGTTCTGCTGCTCTGAATAATTGACACTAGAATATCAGCGAGAGGCTATCTCCTAAGCAAACAGAGATAGTAGTATCAGTAACACATGTTATTGACCCAGGCTATTATCAGCAAGCTGCCTAGGGACAGTCCTAAGCTGCTGGTCAGACAGACCAGCTATGGATACATACATCTTACACCAAAGGATAGCGAGCCTTACTCTACCAGAAAATGTCCTCTGACTGCTAGCTTGTGTCTTGTTTAGGTTCATTTCTCCTTTTTCATCTACTCACTGAACCACTGTAGAGTGACACAGATATATAACAGATGGATTTTCATATTCTCTGCAAAATGTCACCTGATTTTATACCACCTGCCTAATTGTACAGTCTGCAAACACTTCACAAAAATGGTGGAAGACACAAAGGGAAATGACCAAAGTAGAGCACAGAAGAAGGAGGTCCAGCAGCCAGGGCACTGTTTTTATCACTGTACACCGCACTTCAGAAAGGACAGAAGGAGGTTTTCCTCCGCATTTAGCAGGTGAAAAATCTCAGAGTCCTGAGTACCATCTTTTCCTATCAGACAGAACAAGAAGTAATGGCCTCAAGTTACACCAGGGGAGGTTCAGGTTGGATATTATGAAAAATTTATTCTCTGAAAGATTGATCAAGCATTGGAACATGCTGCCCAGGGAGATGATGGAGACATCACCTAGAGGTTTTCAAGAAAAGGGTACATGTGGCACTGAGGGACATGGTTTGGTGGGCATGGTGGTGACAGTCTAGATTATTTTAGTGTTCTTTTTCAACCTTATGATTCTGTGATTCTATCCAGGCCCTTTATTTCTGAATTCACACTGTATACATTCTGTGATATTGCCTCAGGTGGCTGACAAACTCAAAACCATTAGATATTTAGTTGGCCTTTAGCTCAGTTCTCTGTAAACAAAGAAGTGACATGGAACAGTTATCTAACATGCATAAGGTTAAATAAGTCAGAATATTGTTTATTTGAAGGACAAAGATCATTTCCAATGTTCAACACTGATAATATTGGTCATCATATAATGGAGTTTGTTGAGAAGATGTTCTTCACACAGTCTTTTAAGTCATGTTTCATCCTCTTTGGGTTTCAATCTCTTCCCATTTCCATGGTAGTGGAGAATCCACATTTCATCTGTAAGCAGAGGGTTCCTTGAAGTTAAAGGCTGCAGCACTGACAGACAGATAAGAGAACAGTCTTGACCAACAGTCATGAAAATAACTCACTATATAACATTCTCCAGAAGCTGGGCATTTGCTTCCCTTAGGATGCTGATGTTTAGCTGACTGAGCACCTGCACCCCAGCTGTTTTCACGAATACAGGTTGGTAATGCACTGTTTTCAATCCTGTAAGGTCAGTGCATAACGCTCACAGCAATCACTATGGCTATGTCATTGCCTTCTTATTCTTGAGCCTTTTATTTCAGAATCTGCTGCCTTACAGGGAAGGTCTGGTAAAGAGTCACAGAAATATGTCTTTGTGACAAGAAAAAAAGTCATTTCTGTCAATATATCTGTTCCAAGGGACAGCAATCATTATTCCAGAAATACATCACTTTGGCACGCCTGTTAGCTCTCTTCATTTTCTTTTTACTTCATTTATATTAAAAAGAATCCATGCATCTTAAATGAATTAGGTAAGTACATTCAAAATGAAATAGATTTACAATCCAAAAGTGATTTATATTTCATTTCAGGTTGGAAGTTTGAAGAAATGGATATCGTTGGGAACAGAGTAACAAGATTCGTCTCTGTCCTAAACTTTTTATTTTATTTATTTATTTGTACATCCTGACACTGTATCTATAAGACTTCAAGAAATAAGGTCTAAATCTCTGATCATGATTTGTATTTCCAAGGCATCCATTCTGGCAGAAAAGGCCACGGCTAACTGCAGAACCCCAGCATGCTGAGGAAAGAGACACTGCGCTGTGCCGCTGGAGTGGATTATGTCATGACTGACTACATTGAAACATTGCTGTCCATCCAGTAGGCAACAGGAATGTTTTGCTATGTAAATGCTTTGTCTGCTAAGATTTACCATCATCTTTTTGACAGGTCTGGATCATAAGAGTTCTTTGATTCTTGCAAGGTACTGGAAAAACTGAGACTACTTCTCTAGTCACCAGGGCAGTGCTGCATTCATTTCTGACAAACCTGGAATATTTTTTTCCCACTGATTTTTATCATTACCACTCTCTAAACACACAAACACCAGTGTAAGTGTTAGACATTTACAAATTACAGCCTGAATTTGAGGAGTGAAAGACTGATAAGCATTTGATTCCACCATGTGATTGGTTAGGGCTTACCTTGATCCTTGTTTCATAACATACCATTGCCAGAATCCCAACATTATGAAGCCAGTGTATCACCTTCTTTGTGCTCTCTATTCCCTCCCAGACTCCAAAAGTTGCTTATCTTATGGACTTACTAGGGTGTTTTCTGTTGCTTTTAGTTTGGTTTTGTTTTTAAGTAAGGAAATCAATCAAACAGATTTCGAAATGCTTTAAAAAAAAAAAAATGTGCCGAAGAATTGCTTCTGACAGAACCAGACAAATCAATTAATTGATTTCTGGAAGTCAGGGGTAATTTTATTTCCTACTCTATTAAGAAAAATCAGAATCAGTCAGCTAATTTCACTTGAGAAAATATCTGTCACCAGTTATTAAGTGGAACATGATGGAGAGAATTAGGACAGAAAACTTAAAAATGTTTTTTCTTCCAGAAGTTGCACTACTTATTACTCAATCTTTCAGACTGTGACATCAAACAGACTGCAAATCATTTGGCTTGACCAAAGAAAAGATTATTTCTTCCCCTATATCAGTACATACATCCTTTAAACTTTGATATCTATAAATTCTGACATTGTTTTGTATGTTCTCCAGAAAAAGATGAATTTAACAGTAATAACTGACCAAACTACCTGTAGCATATAGTTTACTGATGACTGTTTTTGTAACATATGCCAGAAACATAAAAGCACAGTAAATATTTACAGAAGCCTCTGACTACTTTTTTGTATCAGTCTCTATTAACCATTTCTACAGGGTAAGAAACATTAAATTTAGCTCGTGAGACAATGATTCAAATATCACAATGTAGAATTAATGTAGATTAAGGAATTTCCACTTCTCATGGGAAAGGAGAGATGGCAACTGCCTCTGTGTACTTACACAGTTCAAATTAGCCTCAAGTGCAACCAAAAATAGAACCAGAACCATTACTGAAAGACTAATATTTTAAAGCACTTCAGCTTTATGGCTTTAGGCCAGCAGACCATGTTCTTAATCAGTCTGATTACTAACCAACACCTAATGGCTCCAGAAGGGCTGATTTTCCCAGGGTTCTCTAGCTAAACCTTGATGATTTATGCATGCCATTATTTGCATTGAGGACTCCTCTAAAGGGCTTGCTGTTGGCCCAACCATGCTCCCCTGAAGGTAGAGCTCAGTGCTGCCCCTCCATTCGCTTTGAGGAGCTGTAGAGCACCATGAGGCCTCCCCCTCAATCTGCTCTGCTCTGGGCTGAACAAGCCAGTGGACTTCAGCTGTTCTTCACATGCCTTGCCCTCTGAACCCTTCACCAACTTCATAGACCTCCTCTGGACACTCTCTAATAATTTTATGTCCTTCTGTGGCACCCAGAACTGCCCCCAGTGCTGGCGGTGAGGCCACACAGCGCAGAGCAGAGGGGACAACCCCCGACCTTGCCCAGTGGCAGTGCTGGGCTTGGTGCATCCCAAGGTACAGTTGGTTCTTTTGGCTGCCAGGGCACACTGCTGACTCACATTCAACTTGCCATCAGCCAGAACTTCAAGATCCCTCTCTAGGGTCCAGAAATATATTGTGAGAAATAGTATTGAAAGCTTTGCTTTTGCCTATAAAAGATTTTATCCTCTGCCTTCCCATGGGCAACTAAATGGGTAAGCTTGTCATAAAAGGAAATGTAGTTAACTAAACAGGAAGTTTCTTCTCATAAACTATGACCAATGACTACATTGTCTTTCAGGTGATTTTCAGTAACTCCCAGAATAATCTCCATAATTTTACCAGGCACTGAAGTGAGACTGACAGGCCTGTAGTTACCAGGGAAATTTTCCTGTCCTACTTGAAATATGGGACATCCATTTGACAACTTTCAGTTGACCAATTCAGACTCCCAAGGACAGATAGCCAAGACTAAGTGTTTTGGAAAATATCATCCCTATTTCTGCTCCGTTATGTTGTACCAACTTAAGAATTTCAACCATATGGCCCAATGTCAGTTTGGCATGCAAATCTAGTGGTATTCCACAGAATTTGGTGTCTGAGACTCCAGTCTACTTCTATTGATTTCAGCAGCAAGGCTGCTATGTATTTCTGAGGATATGTAATCACATCCTTGATTATGATTTTTCATTTTTTAATTATTAGCTTAATAATTAATAATGCTCTTCATTGTTGTTCTTGCTTTTGCTGCTAAAAAAAATGCAGCGCTGTGTCTCCAGAGAAATTAAGATTCATTTCAGGTCCACTGCTATCCTGATGGACAACCTTTTACAAATCACCTTCCTGGCCTTCAGTGAGACAGAACGATATTGACTCAATTTACAAGGCACTCAGAGAAGAAAAACACTAGTTAAATAAAAAGTTCCAGTTATCATTACTTCTACCATCCTCTCATCCAGAGAGACTATACGTCAATCCAAGATATTCCACATGTCCACTGTGAATATCAACAATGGTGGTAGGGAAAAAATTAAAATTGTGCCCAATATAAAATGAAATTTGGCAATATCATTTACTCCTTTTCTTCACATTCTCATGCTACAGTGATAAGAGCTACTGAACAGATGAAGCCAGCCAGAGGACGCTGATCAGCAAATGTGAGATGCAGTAAAGGATTTTATTGGAAATGTAATTAGTAAAATTATGAAAGGAAAGCAAACACATGTAATATTGTGCAGGTTACATAGAAATAATAAAAAAAAATCAGTAAACAAATTATTGCAGTATAACCTATAGCCCTGCATGTTTGGAATATTAATCAGTAAAGCAGGGTAAGCACCAGTGGGGAAAAAAAGGAAGGGTAATTAGGAACTCATTAGTGTGACAGCAGAATATATTATCTGCGTTAGTGCTAGGTTTACCCCCACACCAGAGATTTGATCTGACTGTCAAAGCCAAAGAAAGCATTTCACAGAAATTATTGACTGCAAAAGCAGGTCTATATGACACACACAGGTAGCTCAGCAATATGAGATGTAGGAAGATTCCTAGCTAAGCTTTGAGCATCCTACCATCAAAGTCCAAACAAATCACTGAAGCCACAGATGGGTGCAGATTTTCAAATGTGAGGAGGATCAAATACATTATTACACTGACCACCAAATTAAGAATCTATAGCTGGAATTGTCTTTTAAGGTCATGAACACCAAGTACAGAGCAGTCTTCATTTACAATGCAGATAAACCAAACACATCAAACACAGAGGACTTCTTTCTGTTTAACACAAGCACTTGTTATAGTCAGAATGCTTTCTAACAGAACATTGATGGATATTCACTTGGAGGCATTAACAGAATGACAGAAGCCAGCTGTTAAAACAAAAAACAGCTGTGCTTCATTCAAGTTCATGACATCTTTAACACATAATTCATCACAGTAAAAACAAATAAAAAAAAAGCCTATAACTAAATGGAAACAGTTTTAACTAATCCACCCCAATACCTGAACCAATTCCATAGTTTTGTCACTAGAAATGAAGATCAAGATGGACAAATCAGCTATGAACCATTCCTATGCAAAACTAAGGCATTAAAGAGAATATGTAATGCTGTATATATCAGTTGTCCTAGATGAAAGAACATAATATTCCACAAGATCCACAGTTGTCCATGAGGTACGCTCTTTTGACCCATCTGGGTCTTCTGGTCTCCTAAAAATATTTTAGTGTAATATATTTTTCCTCACTGAAAAAATGTGGGGTCCAATATGCAAATAGAACAACAATTCACATTTGGTTAGGCTTCTCCATTCAACAGCTGCTGGGTTATTCTATACGCCATCAGAAAGAGTGGTGCAAGAGAACGGGGGCAAAAGTTTGAGTAAAGCAGAAGTTGTACGTGTTCTTCTAACTTAAAGGGACATGAAAATACGATATGGTCATCAGAACCAGAACCTTAGGTGAACATGAATATTCATGCTCCCCTCTGAAACGGTGGAATTAAATTAATGTTCACTAATATAATTAAAAGAATTGTCACAGGATTTACAACTCTACAGTGAATGTACTTCCATTAAAGTTCAAAACAGTTATCATTTAGCACAGAGGCTCAACACCAATCCAGAAGCATTTAAAGCATCTATCATGCTTACATCTGAACAGATGCTTAAAATAATTTGGAGCATTACGACACTGTATTACATAAACAAGTCAGTCAGTCTGACTTTCTAGTGAAAGTAATGTACATTGATATTTCTTGACAGCAGTGAAAGCCCAATGACATCCTTCCCTGCTCTGGAGATTGCATGAAGTACAACTCCATTTGGCAGAAAATTATCTGTTTTGGTTTTTAACTGTTTTCTAAAAATAACTCTTCTGTAATCAGCTACAAATTAACGGAGACATCAACTCACCCTCTCTGGAAGAGGTCCACATTATGGAATTTGTGTAGCTCCACAGAAAACTCGACCGTACCCTGGACCTCAGACATGATTTTTTCAGGTCATCACCTAAACAACACATATAAAGAGGCATAATAAACATCTGAAGTATTTTGCTTAAAAAATTTGTTTGGTCTCTTGGGGTTCATGCAAAGCTGATATCAACTGGAATCTTTCCAACGTCTTCACTGAGCTCTATCTTCAGGAAAACTTGCTAAAAGCAAGATCAAAGCAGTAATTAAGAGAGCTAAAATATCCAATTAGGCCTAAAGATGGAATGATAATATTATGGAAAGTACAAGAAGAAGAGGCAAAAAGTAAATAACATATTACGTGCAAGAATTTCAAAGCAAATTTTAACTGTCTTGCTACTCCTATATGGGAAATTGATTTTTTCATCCTATCTTATCAAATGGCAGACATGCAGGGGCAGCACAGCCCATTTCCATAAAAGCACAGGCCAAAAAGACAAAACCCTGAGACAGATGAGAATAGAATTCAGGATTTCATGCTTTTGCCCCCTCCTATGGCTTAACTAAAGGTCTGGAAGATAAGTTTCTAAGGGAATATGAATAATTTAAAGAATAATAAATGGAAGAGATTCTTCTAAGGAAAATGTTAACAATCAAGGCATCTAACATGCCACAACACCAAGATCAAGATTTTGAAGCATTACAACCACTTACAGACAATATCTCATATGTGCATTTAACCACAGAATTATTCAGGTTGGAAGAAACATCTGGAGGTCATACCTTACTCAAGTAAGCTTTGCCAATGTAAGTTACCAATCTATCACTGCTTAACATATAATTGTAAACCCATGACATTCCCCTAATTGCAGCAGAGAGAAGCCAAGAGCTTTTAGAGCTTTCAGACAGATTTTTTAATTTGCATTTACTCTTTCCTCCTTTTTTCCCTGAAAGTCTTCTTTCGGCAAGCTGCAAGATACTGCTGTCTGGAAATTGTCTATGGCATCAGAGACAAGACGGCCATCAGATTTGTTTAATTAGCACAGTTCAGAAGCACCCATGGGTAGCTTTTTCACAGCAGCCAAGTGCAATCTATGTGGGTCCCCCATGTGACGGCTATTAATAATTCCCGTCTGAGACACACGGGGCTCTAAGGAAACATCAAACTCAGATTTCAAAGGGAAGAATTTCCCCATAAATGTTAACCTGTAATTTCCATGGCACTCAAAGATTTGACCATTGCCTCCAATGAAACAGGAATGAAGAAGAGTCTGATACATGAAGGTCTGAGATAAGACTGGCTAATTACACTAACTGTTTTAAATTACGTTTTCTTTCTGGCGATTCTCTCAAGCTCTGGCATTTTCAAAACTAGATATTCCAGAGTTAAAATGTTTATTTTTCATCCACATTTCTCAAAAAAAAAAAAAAGAAAAAAAAAAGAAAAAAAAAGTTAGACATGTTGACTC
This sequence comes from Numida meleagris, assembly GCF_002078875.1. Taxonomy (NCBI): domain Eukaryota; kingdom Metazoa; phylum Chordata; class Aves; order Galliformes; family Numididae; genus Numida; species Numida meleagris. The sequence continues at coordinate 142,378,510 of NC_034410.1, forward strand.
TGGAAGGACAAGAATGGGACATAGGATGCATGCAGTATTTGCAATATATGTCTATAACTTGAAGAAAGAAGTACAATTGCTAAGCTACCCATCTGGCTGCTCTTCCTATTGTATTTATCTATTTATTTTTACAATTTAAACAGACAGAAGATTAATCCTTTCTGACTTTGCCTTTCTGCACAGCCTGAGGGAGTTGTATACTGATTATAGGGCATGTAAATCCCACATCTGCCTGGTAAGGTGTCTGGTAGTCTTGTCTAAGCATACAGCATCAAAGCAAAGCAGGCTGTGTGAGGGAAGCCAAGAGAAAAATCACACAACACCAAGAAATACTTTTGCAAGGTATTCAGCCATGAGGAGTTCTTCCTCTTAAACAGAAGAACAACCTCTAGATAAATTTGCATATTGTGCTCAGGCATATTTCCCCAGACCAAAATCTCAGGATCAAAGGAAATAATTATGCTTTTGAAGACAACATTTTAAAGAGGAGAGGTGTGAATAGGTGGCCAGTTGGTTTACACAAGCACCAATGTCTTCAAAGACAGAAAAAGTAGCATGAGGCTAAGGTTAGATAGGGTGAATGAAAAAGTAAAGATTAAATACATGGAAACATACAGGCAGGTCTTCAGTCTAATTACTTTTTATTTTGCTTGCTTTCCACCCTTTCAAAGTGGATACAGGAGAACTGTCTTCAGGGGAAAAAAAAAATGTTTCTGTAGCTTAATTTCCCTCACAGACCACCAGAATGAAAAGGGAAATAGCTGCCACACCAGGCTGGACATCCATCCATTCCACAGGAAAACCAGAAGCTCACAGCACACAAATCTACATGTGAAGGCTAGAGGGACTGAGCCTCCACCAGCAGGGCCTGGTAACTTGGGGTGCATCTGATAAGAACTAAAAGGAGCCTTTGGCACACCTGCTCATCACAGCACTTAGCAAGGTTCAAAGAAAAACTGCTCTGAGACATAGCCATTATATTTCACTGAAATAAAAGCTACAAAATTAGACAAAACAGCTGCAGGCACCCGAGATGGAGAAAACACAAGTACTTAAAATGATGCACCAAGTTTTCACTGCTATACCACAGTGCTCCTTAAAAGCAGCTGATCGCAGCTCTTCAAAATGCAGGGCTTGTGAAGGACCTCAGACTATCCCTTACTCACTGATTGCTATGGGGAGCAACCTTGGGCTATAAATAGAGGAACAGTTGGTAAAAATAACATTGAAGTGAAGGTTGTTGTTACATCAGCGTTGCAAAACAATAGAGACTGCTGCCATTACTAAAGAAGTATAATGAATTTATCTAATAGACAGTTTAAAGAGAACTACAGAGATGATTCTTGCTAAGGCTATAGTACATTCGTTCTTCCAAAATGTCAGTGTTTAAGTTACACTCTTTGAATTTTCGAAAAAAGCACTGAAGAAGACACAAGCAAATCTCCATAGAAAGCTAGAAAAAAGTACATAGGAAGTGTTTTGGCCATATACTTCTGTAAAAGCAATGCCAGCTATCAGTATCATCAGCATCAAAGCAAAGCATTGCTTCATAAGGTGCTGCCATCACCATAGGTTTTGCTGTGCTGTCCTACAGGCACTGAAGGTAACAGCCAGGTCACCACTTTGACAGTTTGTCCTTCCATCAAGAGCTGCTGTCCTAGAAATAGATAATCAATTTCATTTGTCATTTTACTTGTAGCAAGGAGACACTAACTGAAAATCAGAATCTCTTATAAAGCCCTACAAAAAGTCTATATATTTAAAGATTAGAGAGCATCTCACTTGTTCTTTTAAAGGAAGACTTGATTTTATACTCTCCACTCCATTGTTTTCCATAGAGGTAACTTCTGTATTTTTCAACATATGATACTGGCTAAACTGCAATGGCTTTATTTATCTTTATCCTCCATTGCCCTCAGCAATCTTTGTAACTCATACTGTATGTGCTATGACATTTTAGATAGAGTCAACTGACCAAGCCCCCTGACAGCAGGTGGGTATTGGTTGCATACCACACGTACTCAATTGTTAAACACCTTGAAGCTTAAAAAGTCCGACAATGCTCTGCTGAGATGGCAATCAGCATCAGCCTAATGCAAGAGAGGAGAGAAAGGCAAGATGGGGACAGCGCATGGTGGAAATAAGGACAGGGCTCTGCACATTCTGTCAGGCTATGAACTTTCTAGCATTTGTGCAATTACATCTGAGTGTAAAATAAACCAGACATCCCTTCAGTGCTTTCACCATCCTTGTCCATCTCTGTCACAGAAGCCAGAAAAAAAATAAAAGGGAAAAAAAAAAGAAAAAACCCAAGGACAAAAGAACAAAGCACCATGTGATAAAGGGCAATGACTCATAAACCTCAAAACATTCATTTAGGAGAATAAAACTGCCTCTCAGGAAACACAGCACATACTATCTCCAGGATAGCATCACTTTTCTTACTGCTTTTAGAGCACCTTTTATTTTATTGTGATTTTTTTTCAGAAGTTGGTTTTTTTCACTAGCTGTAAATTCTTTGCTTTTTTTTTTTAAGAATTCCTTGATGAAGTGTGTAGAATAAAATCAGAGTAAAATATCGTTACTACCCACTCCTCAAATGCATTCTACTGTAAAATTGTATGTAAGGAACAGAGAAACACAGCAAAAGGAGGTTTTTAACACACACACAAAGAGACTAGAAACAAACTCTGAGACTGAACTGTTAGGAAAAGTTCACTCACTAGACCAAATCTCTCTTTTTTTTCAATTTTCTTTATTAATGATATTGCTCCAGTGTTCATGCAACTGAAGAAGATCCCAGTTGTTAGCGCAACAGCAGCATCTCAGTGGCTTCTTCTGAGCATACATTAATTGCTTGATCAAATCAGTTCTAAGTGTACGTCCTGTCACTGCAGCACTGTCATTAGCTGCTCTGCAATTTACAGGACCCATCAATTTTTTCTGCTAAGGCATCAGTGAAATGGCAGAGGTGAGGCCTCCAGCAAAACAATGACTTCTAAAGGTAATACCTCATTTTGTTATAATTAATACTGTGAGGGTGGTGTGATACTGGAACAGGTTGCCCAGTGAGGTTGTGGATGCTCCCTCCCTGGAAACATTCCAGGCCAGACTGGATGGGGCTTCGAGCAACCTGGTCTAGAGAGAGGTGTCCCTGCCTATAGCAGGGGGGTTGGAACTAGATGATCTTAAAGGTCTCTTCCAACCCAAACCATTCTATGATTCATTCTATGATTCTACAATTAACAGAGTTGGCAATTTTAAGATTTTGGGAGATAGCAAGATATTTCCTTTGGACTTTTAAAAGGAGACCATTTAAAAGCAGTATGAAAAGATACAAGGAAATGACACAGCTTGTTTAGCTGTGTTAATAGCAAATAGTGTTTATTGTTAAAAACTATGAAACAAAAAGTTATAATATTTTGTATTTTACCCTTGCTCTTTTGAAGAATGGGAGTCTGAGGGCAATGTTGCAGAGCTTAGCTGACCATCAGTGTGAAATGATCACACATGGTCCAAATCTGAACTTTACTTTTATGTAGAATGCCTCTTACTTTCCTTAAACATTTTGACTTGCAAGGCTGAAGAATTACTGGAATGTACAATTTTTACTGAAATTATCAAAGTTCTTCCTTCCTGGTTTTTACTTCAGTAAAAGCGATTCAAGTATAAATTTGACTTGTTGAATTAGACGATGCATCTTACTACAGCACAGTCAACAAGGGAAAGCATTTACCATGAGTCATGGAAGGCCAATGAAGCATAACAGCCTTGCAGTGTTCCCTTTTGCCACAGCTTTAACTGTAACAAAAAAGCACTACCTTGTACCCAGGCTTCCATGTTCAGGCACAAGCACTGCAATAGATTGATAAAATATCTACATGCAATGAAATGTAGATGTCTGTATGCAATGTATGGATTCACTCAACAATATGTTATTAAGTTGAAAGTGAAGAATATATGCAATAAAATCTGCACAAATGATGCATATACCAACCAGAATGCTCCTTGGTTTGTTCTCTAAATGCGCTTAGAAAAACCACAACTTTTGGGTCAGTGCCTGGTTGTGATTTTTCTGTTTATTTTACAATGCATTACCATTTAGGACTTCATTTTCAAGTCTCCTTCAAAAAAAACCATGTTATTCATAGCCATGAGAAACCTTCTAACGCTCTGTTTAGGAGCTATCAGGGATTATTTTGTAAAATCTCCAGTCTTTACTATCATCTAACATTAACCAGAATAGCTTACAGAATGAGATAGCATCATAGCAAAAGAGAGCAACAATCCCTTGCAGCTATTTTGCAAAGGTTTTTGGTTTTCCAGTCTATTGTAAACCTTTGAATATTTTCCTCAATCTGTAAGCCAAAATAAAGACTTGTGATACACATAAAAACAAACACAAGGCACACAGTCTTATTCAAACATATCCATTAAATGTGTTTTGTTTTTTTCCACCATATATGCATTTAGCCTAGTTCAAAATGTTAAGGACTAATTTGTTTTATACTCCAGACATCTAACTCAGCTTGGATGCAAGCCCTGAAAAAAATCTTTCAATGTTAAAAAAAAAAATACACATATAAAGTTTGCTGCTTAATATTCTTAGGAAAATCAATATCCACAATTTTTGTCAGACTCAGTAGACATATGTTCATAAAAAGTGCAATATCATGAATCACTTTTCCCAAGGTTCGTTGATTTCTACCACCAAAATGTTATGAATTAGAGACACAGAAGACAGATAATAAATGAGCCTTAAAAAATGACTCACAACCCAAAGAGTATTCAAAGTAGAGCTTATAAGAAAGGAGCTGCTTTATTTATGTTTGTGGGGTTTATTTCACTTACAAGATCCACTATACCTTCTCTTTTGCCAGCGGTGTAGTAGCAGTGATACCTAGCTCATTGGTTCACATTGAAGAGTGGTGTAAATATTCATTCAACCAGCAGCAACAAAATGAGATTGCTAGGGCAAAAAAAGAGTTGCATCTCACAGTAGAGAACCTTCACTCCGTATCAACAGCTTCAAACATAGGGTCCACATAGTCATGGGTGAAAATAGCATAGCTCAGGACTCTGAATGAAGTGACTTAGTAAAGCAAGCCAGAAACTTCAATTCCTCTCTTGTTTTGCCTGTGTGACCAATCCATACTGGATAATTTGTTCAGATCAGCAAAGCCAGGAAGGCTGAAAAACAGTGGTCTAGATTATACCATTCAGAGACTGTTCATTTCAAGGGCATTTAGATGGAGGAATAAATCTACTAGGGAAAAACAAAAAATACCAGGTTGTGCCGGAGGATTTGTAGGGCAAAACTGAACCAGGGCCAGAATAAACGTTAGGTGCCAGTAGGCTGCCCTTACGAGATATAAAGCCTTTGAGCTATTAGACAGGATTAAATGTGAACACAGCTGTGCAAATTTAGGTCAGATCACTCGACGAAATGAATAAGATCAACCTCGGTTTGTCCTCTGTGAGCACGTGCCTGTCAGGACACCAGATCTGAGTTCAGCTCAGCACAAATTACTATCTGCTTACAAAGTTAATAATAACTTGCTTTTGACACCATGCACAAAATGAAACAGCAGGAAAAATTCAGACCACAGAGGGAGAGGAAAACAGAAGGAAAAAACTTTCACTTGAACTAGCTTCCCACTGCTGAATAATCCTCTCCTCACCATACTCCTCACCTCCTTACCTCTTCCTTCCCCACATTATATCTCTTCCTCACATCCTCCAAAAGAAGAAGAGGTTTTAAAGCTTTCCGCATGACTAAGAAGCAAAAAGCCACACTCCTAAGAACACCATCATCTTCAGTCTTCAGCAGTTATTTGTCTTATTCCCAGTGTTCACCTGAATCTTTTTTCTGGTATTCTCTTTGTCAGTCTTACAATCATAAAACACTAGAAAAAGCAGCAAGTTATTTGATGCCTATTTAGGACACTTAGTCAGAATTACTCATCGTTCTCATGCTTGAGTATGGTCCTATCGTTAATTGAAGGAGCTATATTCTTCTTGATCTGGGTTCTTTTATTAGTTTAAAAATGAAATTAGAGCTCTAAAATAGACCACATATTATTCTCCTGCAATTGTAAAACTGCCAGAAAAGATTTTTCTTAATTCCACTCAAGTTCATACATGACTGATTTCCAGACTGCATGGACATAGGTCTGTACTAAGTAGCTGGGAGTATATCAGGATATTTGACCCCATTCAGTTCCTTAGCAACACCTAAATTACAGTTCTATTAGTCTTCTGAAGAGGCCACATCTGGACAGGACAAACAAGTAGACTGAGATCCTCCTTGGGAAAATTCCATCGTCAGATGCTGTAGGGGAGGAAAGGTGATGTTTGGAGCTTTTACTGAGCCATGGGACTGACTGCCTGATTCATTTCAGGTTGGATATCAGGAAAGGTTCTTCACCTGAGAGTTGTTAGGCACTGGAACAGGCTCCCCAGGGCAGTGGTCATGGTACCAAGCTGCCAGAGTTCAAGAAACATCTGGACAATGCTCTCAAATATAGGGACTGATTTTTGGTGGTCCTGTGTGGAGCCAGGAGTTGGGCTTGATGACTGTTGTGGGTCCCTTCCAACACTGGATATCCTATGATTCTATGACTCAAAGAGCTACCTGATCTTGAGGACAAACCATTATGTCAACAGATCTGTTACCAAAGAATCCAAATTGCGTGCCTTGAAAGTTAGTAGTGACCAGAGACAGTCTCATACAGAAAGGCTAATAAATACTATGTTCTTTGCCACTGTTCTAAATGCATTTCCATTTCTGGTCATTAAAAATTCCATTCTACTGTTTAACTCAGCTGTAAACTCAGCTGTCCTTGTCAAATTTTAAGTGCTTATCTTGCATTTTGTCTCATCAAATTCACTTCAAAAATTTCGCTTGGCAAGTTATTGTTCTTTATATGTTCTGAGGACATCTAACTAAGCATATAAGAGCAAGTAGTTTACTTTCATCACACTGATTATCTTTGTTTGTGACAGATGTACAGCAAGAACACTTGCCCATGAGATTCATCTCACTAACTAGAGTTTCCTTCTTATGTACAAGGTGTTTAGAGTACCACTACAGTGAACAGAGATCTATCAAATACAGTCAACAAGATTCATGCGACCATCAACACCCACTTCTTTTTCTTCAATTAACCTCTCTGAAATTATTAACAAAGTAAACACTGACAACACCTGCCTTGAAGTTTCTCATGGAATTAGTGGAATTAGTGTTTCTCTTAAGGAGCCGTTGAACTGTTTACTTGTAGTGCTGAACCAAAAGACAACAGCATTGCAGGCAGTGTCATGCTTTCACATACAAGGCAAGACAAGAGTAATGAAAGTCTAACAAACAGTTATGGGTTGGACTGTTGTCACCAAAACTGCTTACAGGCTGGGAGAATGGAGGGAGAGGATAAGGATGGTGGTGAAAGAACTTGACAGAGGAACATCCAAACTAAGGTCTTGGCATTTCTGGAAGAGGGTGTATTTTCATTACAGAAATTAATACAACATGGTATTTTGCTTTCAGATTTAAAACATTTAACAAATTTCGTGAGAACTTTGAGACAATCATACATTCCAAGGGACATTCACTGCTATAGAAATAACAATCTGTAGGCCAGTTTCCATCATGATGGTTCTTTGGACAGACATTGACTGTTAAACTGGAACATGGTAAAGGAAGAACAGGTGCTGGTTTAGAGCAGCATGATATAAATATAAGCAACAAAATATGCAGAGCCATAATCAGAATGTTGACTTATTTTAACTGCTTGGGGCCATGTTGATATAAATAACTGCAACAGGTTTTGCTGTAGAGCAAGATCTAAATTAAGTGGTTTACAAACAGAGGAAAAGGCTGATTTATTTGTCATGACACTGCTTGATCTCTGAAAAAGAAAGAAGGGGCCAAGTGAAGCACTGGTAGACTTGGGACCAACACAACAGGGCCTGAAAAACAGCTTCTAAATAAAATTAGCCTAGCGGTCTATCAGAACAACAGAAAAACATTTGTTTCTCAAACTCAGGCCAGTATCTAGGTAAACTTCACCAGCATGATGGTCTTACACAGCCAGGCTGTAATTTTTCCTGGAGACCTTGGCTCTTATATCCAATATCTCAGCACAGCTAACTCTCAAGCTTTGCCTGACAAACCTTCTGTCACAGCACAATCACATTGCTCTGTCACCTCATGGAGCTAATGACCCTTTTGCAATGTGTAAGGGTTCGTAAGATGAATGCAGAGCACTTGCAGTTCAAATGTAGAATAGGCTGGATTTCTCTTCAGAGAACTGGTGGCACTGGCAGCCCATCACGTTCCGTGAATCATTAGTTCTCCAAAGCACCTACATGTTGTCTCTGGTGTTGTCCTTAATAAACTTACTTGAGTAGCTGCACAGCAAACAGCACCTGAAGAGGAAGGAGATCTGCTAAGAAGAAAAAACTAACCAACTCCAGGCTGTTTATTTCCCTGAAAACCTTTTTGCCTGTGCCCAGTTACATCCAGCCAAGGAAAGCTGGGCAGCACAAGACAGGGAGCTTTCTAGAAAGGCAGCTGCTGAACCATCAGTACAACCATCCTGCCATGTCCCTTGCTCTTCCTTGAACATCTGCCCTCCTAGCACTATGAAGGGGAAATTCAAATTCTAACTGCTCAGCAGTGGCCATTTGTGACTGAGGAATGATCACAGTCTGAGGTTCTCAGTGCCTTCTTTACGTCTGTCTTTAAAAGCCAGATCAGTTGTCCTCAGAGCACTCTACTCTCTGACCTGAAAGTCTCGGATGGGGAGTGGAATAAATCCCCCATGACTCAGGAGGAAACGGTCAGAGACCTACTACTGCACCTGGACTGCCACAAGTCCATGGGGCCAGACGAGATCCACCCGGGAGTAATGAGGGAGCTGGCAGAGGAGATAGCCAAGCCGCTTTCCATCATCTATCAGCGTTCTTGGTCAACTGGAGAGATCCCAGAAGACTGTAGACTTGCCAGTGTTACTCCCATCTACAAGAAGGGTCGTAAGGAGGATCCAGGGAACTACAGGCCTGTCAGTCTGACCTCAGTGCTAGGGAAGGTTTTGGAGCAGATTGTCCTGAGGGAGATCATGTGGCATTTGCAGGACAACCGGGGGATCAGGCCCAGCCAGCATGGGTTTGTGAAAGGCAGGTCCTGCTTGACCAACCTGATCTCCTTCTATGATCAAGTGACCCTCTTGGTGGATGAGGGAAAGGCTGTTGATGTGGTCCACCTAGACTTCAGCAAAGCCTTTGACACTGTCTCCCACAGTTGTCACGGTATTATCTAAGGGTCTGTGTCCGTGACAAGGGGGACAGGCCTGAAAGAAGGAAAAAAAAAAAGAGAAAAGAGGAAAGAAAAAAAAATTTAAAAAAAATGGTCGGCGGGTAGGGGCCGGCCCCAGACGGTCCGGCGGCTAAAACAGCAGGGAAGCCGCGGACCCGCACCCTGGGGAAACAAAGGGAAGAGGGGAAAAGCAGGGGACTCGTAGGCGGATCTAACACACAAACAGCACCAATCTGAGGAGTAACAACTAATTTTACTAAATATATAAAAAACGAGGCTAGTAGAATTGTAACACAGAGTTTACAGGCTGAAAATCTTACACAGTAAACTGCAGGAGGACCACGTGCTTTTCTCCGCCGGGCAGGAAGGAACAGACCCCGCGTCTCCCAGGTGGCTTCACCACCCCTCCAACGCAAAGACCCCTGGGGAGTGCACCTCCTCCCCTCCCCCTCAGAGGGCCACTCACCAAAAAAGGCAGTTAGCAGTAACCAGGGAATTAACTCTTTAACTGCCCGTGCTTTACATGATGTAATGATGTGGAATACCGAAAACAAAAATCACAAAACCATAACAACAGTATTCTCCTGGAGAAGCTGGCAGCCCGTGGCTTGGACAGGTACACTCTTTGCTGGGTAAGGAGCTGGCTGGAGGGCCAGGACCAGAGAGTGGTGGTGAATGGAGTTAAATCCAGCTGGCGACCAGTCACAAGTGGTGTTCCCCAGGGCTCAGTGCTGGGGCCTGTCCTCTTCAATATCTTTACTGATGACCTGGATGAGGGCATGGAGAACACCCTCAGTAAGTTTGCAGATGACACCAAGCTGGCAGGAAGTGTCGATCTGCCTGGGGGTAGCGAGGTCCTGCAGAGAGATCTGGACAGGCTGGATCTCTGGGCTGAAGCCAATGGGATGAGGTTCAATATGACCAAGTGCCGGGTCCTGCACTTCGGCCGCAGCAACCCCAGGCAACGCTACAGGCTTGGGGCAGAGTGGCTGGAAGGTTGTGTGGAGGAAACAGACCTGGGGGTATTGGTCGATGCTCGGCTGAGCATGAGCCAGCAGTGTGCCCAGGTGGCCAAGAAGGCCAATGGCATCCTGGCTTGCATCAGAAGTAGTGTTGCCAGTAGGAGTAGGGAAGTCATTCTCCCTCTGTACTCAGCTCTGGTGAGGCCCCACCTTGAGTACTGTGTCCAGTTTTTGGCCCCTCACTGCAAAAAAGACATCGAGGCCCTGGAGCATGTTCAGAGGAGAGCGATGAAGCTGCTGATGGGTCTGGAGCACAGGCCTGATGAGGAGTGGCTGAGGGAGCTGGGATTGTTCAGTCTGGACAAGAGGAGGCTCAGGGGAGACCTCATCGCTCTCTATAACTACCTGAAGGGAGGCTGTAGTGAGCTGGGGGTCGGCCTCTTCTCTCTTGTAACTAGTGACAGTACGAGGGGGAATGGCCTCAAGTTGAGCCAGGGGAGATTTAGGCTGGACATTAGGAAATTCTACTTTTCTGAAAGAGTGGTCAGGCGCTGGAATGGGCTGCCCAGGGAGGTGGTTGAGTCACCGTCCCTGGAGGTGTTCAAGAAACATTTAGATATAGCGTTGAGAGACATGGCTTAGTGGGGTTATTGGTGGTAGGTGGATGGTTGGACTAGGTGATCTTGTAGGTCTTTTCCAACCTAGCTAATTCTATGATTTTATGATTATACAGAAGTGTGGAGAGCAAGAATGTCTAACTACAGAAAGTGTTAAACTGGCTCTGAGCAGGAATTTCAGAATCACACAGAATCAAATAAAGGCTTAGGTCGGAAGAGACCTTAAAGATCATCTAATTCCAGCACCCTGCAGTGGGAACGGATGCAACCCACAAGATCAGGGTGCCCAGGGCCCCATCCAACGTGGCCTTGCACACCTTCATGGAGGGGGCAACCACAGCTTCTGTGGGCAACCTGTGCCGGTGCCTCACCACACTCTGAGTAAAGAATTTCTTCCAAACATATAACATAAATTCTCCCTCTTTTAGTTTAAAGCTATTCCCCCTTGTCGTATCACTATCAGACCATGTAAAAAGTCAGTCCCCCACCTGCCTGTATGCACACTTCAGCTATTGAAAGGCTGCAATGAGATCTCCCTGGAGCTTTCTCTTCTCCATGCTAAACAAACCCAAATTCCTCAACCTTTCTTCATAGGAGAAGTGCTCCAGCCCTCTGATCATCTTCATGGCCCTCCTCTGGACTCGCTCCAACAGTTCCACATCCTTCCCGTGCTGGTGCCCCAGACCTGAACACAGTACTCCAGATGGGGCCTTCGAAGGGCAGAGTAGAGGGAGAACAATCCTCTCCCTCTCCCTGCTGGCTACTCCTCTGTTGATGCAGCCCAGGATACTGTTGGCCTTCTGGGCTGCAAGAGCATGCTGCTGGCTCATGTCCTGCTTTTTGTCCATCAGGACTCCCAAGTCTGTCCTCGCAGGGTTGCTCTCAATGAGTTCTCCCAGTCTGTACTCATACCTGACATTGCTCCAACACTTGGCTTTGTTGAATCTCATTTTGTTCATGTGGGCCCGCTTTTCCAGCCTGTGAAGATTTTTTTATGATGATATAAGAAACACTTCAACACTGTCTTCAGCAGCCCTCAAATGCAGGTGCTCAGGAGACACCTTTGCTGAGCAGAACTGGTTCTGGAGAATGAACAGAAAACCAGGCTTATGTGCCTGATGGTGATGCTCACAGAATAGGTGCAGGTGCATGTGATGAATTGGGAGGTGACAGGGATTTGCAGACTCCTTGTAGATCTGCTTAAGGCACTAGAACTGTCTAATGTATTGTTCATTAAATCTTTTCATATTTAAGCAGAACTGTGTGTTTAACTTGCCTCGAGGGCTACAATAAAATTTCCCCAACAACTGAATAAACGTGAGCAGATTCAGTGCCAACGGCATGCTGCAAATGTGCGTAACACAGCAATAAAGTGCACACTTCTGATGCAAATAGCAGTCTGGTGGTAGCAGCATGGTACACAGAACAGGAAAATGCACTCTCTTTCTGCAGTGGTTTTTCAGCCTGTAATGAACTACATACTGCCACAATTTACACTGCCACCAGTGTCCAAATGAGCTGGTTTAAAACAAGAATGGTACCTACACACTGAAATCAAAAGAACCGCCATTTAGACATAGCCTTCAGTTTGCAATGGCCAAGCAGATGGTGGCAGGAGATACTTAGTACCAAAATCAGACAGAACTGCATTGCTAACAGCTGTATACCCAGACAAGAGTATCTTGCTGAGCCATGGGGTGGGGAGAAACTTTCCCCTTTCAAATGGGGCATCTGAGGTCATGCTGCTTTCTAAAGTGGTTTGACTGTAGTTGTGGCTTGCTCTTCAGGAGACCAGTATCCTTGTTCTGCCATTCTAAGAACAGATGAGGACCCTACAGTCCTGCTTTGTCATTTTAGAAAGGGCAGAACATTTACTGCCTCTCTTACACAGAATTCTAGAATGGCTGAGGTTGTATGGAACCTCTGGATCCATCTGGTCCAACCTCTCTTCAAGCAGGGACACAAACTCAGAGCAGGGTGCCCAGGCCCATGTCCAGGCATCTTCTGAAGATCTCCAAGGAGGAGACTTCACAGCCTCTCTGGAAAGCCTGTGCCAGTGCTCAGCCACCTGCATAACATAGAAGTGCTTTCAGATGGTCAGAGGTCAGAGGGAGCCTTCTGCATTCCATTTTCTGCTGATCACTTCATTCTCATGTCTTTGTAACATTAGATATCCATTTAATAAAAACACACAAAGATACTGGTATACATAGGTCCATCTGGATATATTCATTGTTTCAAAAAAAAAAAAAAAAAAAAAGGAAAAGTATAACTCATCTCAGAGAAAAAAAAAAAAGAAATGAAATGAAAAGGTGCCCTCCTAGCCCTTTTCACTGTGTGGGGTAATATCAGTAAAATTAAGTGAATCACCCAGCCAACACCATGTACACACTGTGACCAGACTACGGTCAGAAAAGGTATCCTTTCTATTTCTTTGTTCCCATTTCACTGCTAAAATGCTGTTCCAGGAACAAGCATATGTTGATGAAAATATGTAACAACACACATATCACACAACATTGTGGTTACACAATCATAAGCCAAGCTACTGGCTTGAGAAAAAAAAAAAAAAACAAAAAACAAATTTAGCAAACAAGAAGCAGTTAAGTTTTTAGTTTTATCTCAGACTGAATGACAGTACCATTCCTCTGGCACACTGAAACTCATTAGGTCATTTGCTTACAGTGTTATTTTAAAATTACTTACATGACTTCCAAAGTAACTGAATTTGCTACAGAGAGCTAGTCTACAAATCCTGACCCTGCTTTTTTGATCTCCTTGTATTTACATACCACAATGGAGAACATTCAAGGTCTCTTAAGAATGAAGATTCATCCTAGGAGAGCATCCTAGAAGCTTCTGGAGAAGACGAGACATGAATGCAGGGCACAGATCAAGCATCTACACTAAAACAAGCAGAGGGCCTTCCTCAGTCTCCAAATAAGAAGGTGAGGTGTGCGTGAAATTGAAGTCAAGATTATGCAGTTAGCCAGAAATCTATATGCAAAAATAGGTACATCAACACATAAATAAAAGTTCCTGTCATGTTAATATTCCTGTTCAGGCATATTTAGCACAAATGTCTGCACTCTTGCTGCAGGTTTTTCATAGTCTGATTCTTGGTAACAGATGAATAATTTTGGGTGTCCCATAATCAAAACTTAATCCCCATTGGTTTTATATTGTAAATGCAATCAATACATAGAATGTGATGAAAACTCATGGTGCACACAGTGCTGTATACAACTGAATAAAACATAAACAAAACCCAAGAGATTTATTGGATTTCCCGTGACCTCATTTCAACTCTGTCGTACAGGATCTAGATGAAGAAGTTAAAAATTTTGCAGCTTTTTTCAGAAGCGTTATTTAGCTTGCAGAATACACAACCAAAGGGATGAAGTGCCTGCAGGATGGAAAGTAGCTTCATGTTTGCATCTCAGTTTGAATTTTAGGCACTAGCTTGCTGTGCAAGGAAATAGTTCCAGTCTGATCTGAAAATCAACAAGATGTAATGAACAGAGAGCCTCCAAGGCCTTTTTATTACCTTTTTGGAAGCAGTGCTGTTTTCACCTCTCATTTTGACCCCAGCAAATTTAAATCCAAGTAAGCCGCTTTGGGAAAAGTGTAATTTGGGACATATTTCAGACCCAAATGCGTAGCCAGAATGACAAACGGGTACTATTTTCTTCCATTATACTAGATACGAAAGTTCAAAAGCTCTATTTTTAATACCAATTAGATGCCTTGTGAGAAATCACAATACCTAAACATGGAGATATCACATGAAGGTATAAAATCAGACACAACTGGCAGCTGCCCTATGATGTAGAGAAGTCCTGTTGAAGCAGCCTTTTGCAGCAGCAGCTGAGACATCCTAAAGCATCTCAGATGGCAACACACACAACAGGCAGCTGAATCTTTTCTCTAAAGCCTACAAGCACAAAAAGGACTAGACAACAGTTGAATGTATCCTGCAACAGTAACCCAGCTGAAGTCATTCCACTTTTAGTGACTGCATCTCCCGGTTGCAATGGAAGCTTACACATTCGGACCTATATATATGATGTGTACACTAACATCTAAATGTAGGTGTCTCCTTCTGGGAATGCATCCCATTCTCAAACTGAAATTCATCTCACCTATTTCAGGTATATATATTGTCTATGTCTAATATAGGTTGCTTGTCTAGCAAGGAGAAAAAAAAAGCAGACACATTTAGAAAGACATTCCTCTGACCCATTTTTCTACATCCATTTTACACTGAAATGAGTCACATCCTTTATCTAGCAGGGGAATCTCAGTACTCATATCTGGTGTAGACTTTTTGAAGATAAACAAGAAATCCCACTTCTGTAACGGTGGGTAGAGATTAAGAACTAGACACTTGCCTCTCAGAAACATCACCAGACATCTACACCTATCTCTGGGTACCTAAGATGCACTTGAAACTAAATTTTGAATAGCTTCATCTCACTGCTTTCCGAAACAAAAGTCAAAACAATCCTCTAAAAGAAAACAAAATTCTTAATGATACATGCAATAGGCAAAAAAATCTACTGCCAGGCATTTAACTGGAACTTTGATCTATAGACAGTACGCCCAAAACAGAAAAAGAAATAATGAGATTTAGAAAAGAATCCCAAACTTTGAACTAGAGGCTTTATGTGTGGACATCAGATCCACCAGTATTAGTAATTTTCAGTTGAATCCCATTAGTTTGTCTTCTTTATATTTTACTGTTTTCCAGTGACTCTATAGAAAGGAAAGTTAAGATTAAATAACAGCAAAAAAGAACCTAAGTGCAACAGGCATTGTATTATGAAAATGAATCGTGTTCGTTCACGGGAAGGAATGTCAGCGCCCTTCAGCTAACTCCCAATTTAGGGAATTACTATACAATAAATTTTCCACTGCCATGTTGTCTCTTGCAAAACTATTTTTAGTTTTGTTGCTACAAAATAGTCATTTTCTTCAGCTCACAGACAGAAATGAAATATACGCATTCTGAAGAACATTTTGGTGTTCTTCTGGGGTAAGGAAATATGAATGATTGTTAGAACAAAGTAACAAAGCAGCAAGCCACTTCTTCCCCAGGAATGATGGCCTATCATTCTGGGCAGGAAAACATACAGGGTTATTTTCTTGAACTTGAGTAATCATCATCAGTTTTCAGTGGCTTACCAGATTCCTCCCTCAGAAAGAGCTCTAAAACTGAAAATAGTGTGATATTAGGAGGCAAAGTCTCAGCAAAGCCTTCAGAGTTTTAATCATAATCTTGAACATGTATTGAGTAAATATTTATCACAGATTTCTGATTTCATCCTCCTATTAGCAACCACGGAATGCAGTTCTCTCACAGCACTGAAAATCAGGAGAACAGGCAGAGCACACAACTATGTCAGGTCTAGGATTTCATCAGGCCATGAATAGCAAACTGGGAAATGTTCTGTTGTCCTCCATTTAAGTAAATATCATAATGAAACAGATGAAGACAGGCAACCCAAGCTATTCACATCTTCTGACATCAGGAGAATGCAGTCATGTTTCTACAACATCTTAACTGTAGACATAGAGAGGGTAGCGTTTCCTGACTCCGTGTTTTGTGCTTTAGAACAGCCAAGCAACACACAGAACAAAATATATTCTTGGCCAGGATGTGCATTTCACTGGTCTAGAAATATGCCCTGATCCAAGGGATGGAACACCTCCTCTATGAGCACAGAGGGAGCTGGAACTGCCCAGGGAGGTGGTGGATGCCCCATCCCTGAAGACATTCAAGGTCAGGCTGGATGGGGCTCTGGGCAACCTGATCTAGCTGTAGGTGTCCCCATTCACTGCTGGGGAGTTGGAATAGGTGGCCTTTAAAGGTCCTTTCCAACTCAGACGATTCTATGACTCTTTGACTCTGTGATTCTATCCTTCAAAAGAGAGTTCGTGTTGGCTGAGTTCTGTTTGCAGGATTTCTTGCAAGATGAGCATGTTTCATGCTGCTCCAGCACTTTTTACTTTGTGTTTATATGCAGAAACATGCCATCTGTGTGTCTTCTGAGATAAAATCTTGGCAGCAAAGACAACATCACACACTGAGTAATAGCTCAGTGATTCCTGGAATGTATTGACTGCAGTAAGAATAACTATTCTGGATATAATTCTGGTCACACTGGCGTCAACAGAATAGGTTCTTACTCTGTTGATGAGTGTTAAATACCTATTCAGGGAGATCAGAAAGATGAGAAAACCGAAAGCACTATATCCCTTTTCCTACTCCAAAATTGCATTTGAGGTCATGGTTAAGATGTTATCAATAGCAACACTGTGTGCACTAGAGAGCGCAAAAGACTCTTAATTTAACAATCTAGCTCCTCACATAAATTTGATGCTCAGCATCTAAACTATCGAATGAACTCTGACACCATCTCTGTTCAATTCAAAAGCAGTGTCAGTACTTTGCTAGCTGAATAATACATTTAATGTCATACACTCCCTTCTGCCACACCGTAGACTTCAACCTTTCCAGATTTCTTTCTTTTACACAGAACAACTTGCAATATCATATGTTGGAATTTGTTTATTTGTTTGTGTTTCAGAATAGTGAAAAACACTTGTTTCTACTTGCATGGGCAAAACAACATACTCTGCCATAAGATGAGTTATACTGAGCACTACTTGTTGCATATAATCTTATTTCATGCACATGCTAAGCCAGAAAAAAAACTGTGTCTGTGTTATTAAAAAATTGCTTGAATTCTGTGGCTTCCTTGTGAAATGTTTTTAATTTGGCCACCAATAAAACAGAAAAGGTCCCACTCCCACCGAAAGCAATAAAATGGCTATTTTGAAAAATTCTTCATATGGCTACATGTCACTGTTAAGATCAGAAGGTACAAAAAGCTCTGAAAATTACAAAAGGTGCTCTCATGAATCTGTCAAGCTGAATGTGTTTGTGGGTTGCTGCTGTACAAAAAGCACTAATTATCAAACAGCAGGTAATCTGAACAACAAGATACCTGGAGTATTTCTCATGGCAGTCAGATGTTTGGCCAGAGCATATCAGTACAGCTTGAGACCAAGGTTTTTTTGCCTACTTATGCCATGGGAGGATATTTCCCACTATATCTTTAAAATAACTTAGCATTCTCTGTTCTCCTATAATAAGCCATTATTTCTGCAGATGAGGCTCCTGAAAACACAATTTCTATGTCAGACGGATAAAAATATCCCTGACACAACACTGGATTTCATTTAGAAAAGCATCAGAAGATTCACAGTTTGAGGTGGAATTTATTATTGATCCTTTCAGCTCAATGCAAATTTGAAATTGCGCTCTGAAACAAATAATACACTTTCCTCAGCCAAACCTGTACAGCAGCATTAAGAAAAGATCAAAACAGCTCTAAAATTAACCACTGGATTTCAAAATATTTCATGGATCCATTATTAGACATAAAGAGGAGAAAAGGGGCAGGGATCTGTTTTGGATAAAAATGTGTAAAATTTGTACTTTTGTCCGTTTGGTTTGTATTTCTCCAGTATGATTGCAATTTGTGTTCTGAGAATATCCAGCTGAGGCAGAAGACCCATTTTAATAAGCCCTATAGACACAGAGTAACAATATGTAATTAACCCTTGGAACATAACAAAACACTGATTTAAATCTGAAACAACCCCTTTCGAAGTAAAATCAGCTTCTGTTTTATCCCAATTGCTGCGCCTGTAAAATCATCTGCAAAGAAAATGAACTCCAAATTGGTTTTTATGGCATTTTTTGGCATAATAAAAAGCTCGACATTTTCCAGCATTTAAAGTCCAGAAGCACAAAGTGACTCATTTTAAATTTAAAGCCCTACATTGCCAAAAATAAGATCAGGATCCAGTCTGCACTTCTTCCACCTCATCCAGTATCTTCTCCAAGGTGTTACTGACGAAGATCCCTTGATTCCTGCAGATCTGCATAAGACCTGGCCAACATCAGTTTGGCAGGGCTGAGAAGATCTGTTACTATTTCCCTGCTGAATGGGATGAGGCAGCCTCAAAACATGCATCTTTTTGATGAAATCCTCTGGGTGACCCAAACCAGGCACCATCTGGGCATGCTTAAAACACTCAGACAAGAGCAAACTGCTCCCCAAACACAGTGGCTAGGAATGTTTTCACCCCAACCTACAATGCTGGTTGAGAAGCACCCTAAAGATCAGAGGGGAAAGGCACAGCTTAAGGATAGTCAGCACCATTACTGCTATATCTCCCCTCCTTATGCTTCATCTGGTTAAACACTGCAACTCTTACATTTACATTCCTGGCTTTGACTTCAATTTTAGTCTTGATGCTCTAAGAGATCCCCGTCTGTCACTCTCAGCCTTCCACCAGAAGTTTCTCTGTTGGAGTTCAAGCTTCAGAATCATAGAATTACAGAATGACTTGGGTTGGAAGGGACCTCAAAGGCCATCTAGTTCCAACCTCCCTGCCATGAGCAGGGTTACCACCCACTCAATCAGGCACTAGATCAGCCTGCCCAGAGCGCCATCCAACCTGGCTTTGAACACCTCCAGAAGACACATGCGCTGAGAGTTTTCAAAATCCTGCGTTAACAAAAAGCCACTTTCATCAGTATTTATGCCAATAAGCTGCACTATGAACTCCAGGCATCTCCCATCTTTCCTTTTCTTGGCAAGGGGCTAAAGCTTCCAAAACAGGACAGAGGGACACAAGTACGACAGCGTTCTCAGTCTTCACAGATCTAACTACAGAAATTCATCTGCCAGAGACCTCATAATTGGATATTAGGAGCATCGTATTAGAAACCAACAAAAATCCTCACAAGGATTTCAAGCTCTCTCCAGTTGGGGTATTTTAAAAGAAGGATCATCTATATGGGCAGAGTAGTACTTTCCTGGGAAGTATCACTTTTGGTAGCAGGCACAGTTAGCAAGCTGCAGCTGGAACTTTCAGTCTTTGAACACCTCATTTATGACACAGTCTTTCTCTGGAATAAGTCTTTTAGTGATGTTACAGCTGCTAAGGCTGTAATTCTACAGAGCCAGCACATCACAGACTCTCTCTGAAATCACCAGCTATTTCAGAGGTATAAAAGAACACATCGGATTTCAGGGGAATTCAGCACGCCAGAAAGCTTGTGAGGAACATGCTTTTAACAAACTGGTTTTTAAAGAATCTGCTTTTACAAAGGCTGCCTGTGAGCTGCTGGCTAAGCATCCAGGTGCTGGAGCAGATTCCAGATATAGCAGGTGTTAAATATTGCAATGGTGCTATATAAGACGGGGAAAGTATTAACTCTGAAGAAGAGAAAAGTTTGATTCTGTGCTTCAGAAAATTTTGGAACATGGCTAAAATGATTCTGGGATATATCAGTAGCAACTAACCGTGTGGGACTTTTTCTGATTAAACACACACAAATATTCTGGTATGAAACAGTGTACTCCATTAATATTCCTAATAGAAATGAAAATATATCAGTGGCAAAATTTAGCAGTTATGCAAAACCCGATCATCTGGAAACTTTAGCAGTATTTTTACTCCATAGTCTCCTAGGAAGTTAACTCACATTGTCATCTTTATGTGCAGGCAGCGAAATGTTTGCTAAGAGCAGATCAGGAGAAAAGTGGTGAACAGAGCCCCAGTGCCACAAGCACATTCATAAATGATCAAAATGAATGTCCCTCTAGGCCTGCAATATGGTTTCAAGAGACCAAGATAGAAAGAACAAGTGTAGAGTCATCCTCCTCCTCACATATCCTTCAGCCCACTGCTGTCATGCCCCGGCTCCCACAAATCACACAGAATAATAGGGGTTGGACTCTGGAGATCATTTAGTCCCACTTCCCTTCTACAGTAGGTCCACTGCAGTATGTTGAGCAGGAAAGCGTCCAGGCGGATTGTGATTATCTCCAGAGGAGACTCCACAACCACCCTAGGCAGTTTGTTCCAGTGCTCTGTCATTCTCACAGTAATACAGTTTTTCCCCTCCAAGCTCAATACAGTCTATTAGCCTTTCTTTTTGTAAAATTATTACGTTTGTGATGACTTTTCCCCTACTCTGTGCTCTTTTTGAAACAGAGGAGACATAAATACAAACCATATCTAAGGTGCATGTGCACTGTTGATAGCATACAACACAATGGCATGGCATGCAATGGCATTCCTGCTTTTTTCACTATTAATTTCCTACTATTTCCTACCTCTTATCCCCCCCCCCCCCTTTTTTTTTTGGCTCAGTAGTGAGTTGTCAAGAATTTTTCACTATCTTTTCAATACTTTTTTATGCTCCAAGCAACTACCTTAGACCTTTCCTTTCATCTAGCCATTCTGGTTTTGAGGATTCTTTTCCTTGGACACTTTTCCTTACCAACTGACACAGAAATGCTGTTCCTACAAAACAATTCACCTAGACCTCACTTTATTTTCATTGAAATCAAGGAAAAGGTGAATGTTAAACACAGTATGTTTTGATGGTGGTTAGCCTGTCAAACCATTGACACAGGCGTCAAGCAAAAGGTAATCCTCCTATCTTTTATAACAAAGAAGATGACAGAGAAGCCGGTCTACAGCTGCGAATTTCAGATCAGGCAGAGGATGATACTACAGCGATAAGAGCAACAACAACCAAGCACAATCATCTTTTCAAATCTAAAGGAAAGTACTTTCTTAAGAGCCATTTAATGGATTATCCTAAAATCCTCACTGTCAGCATGCAGGTCCATTAATCCGCAGTTGGGGGAAGTTCCCAATCAAAAAAAAAAAGAGGAAAAGAAGCACTAAAACAAACAAATGAACAAAAAAATAAAAACAACAACAAAAAACCTAAAACATAATGCACAGACACATCTCTGAGTACATATGCACACACAAGGACATCCGCCTCCTCTCTACTCACAGAGTAAAACATCTTCACCTCTCACCCCATTTGAACCAACACAAGCAAATCTGATCTGAAAAGTGTTCAGCAGTAGGAGTATAAAAATGATAATTGAAAGTTTATTACTTAATGCTTGGCAAAGCTATTTCCCATGGCAATTTGATAAATACCTTGACTTTTCTGCTCGTCATAACCTCAGACATTTATTGCTTCATTTACTATAACAAACGTTCAGTTATCTTCCAACTACCCAGCCTATATGTAACAGACTGTACAGCAGGAATGTTGCCATGGTAGAAAAAAGCCAAGGGATGAGACTGGAAGTTCAGGGGATGGGAGCGACAACAGCTTTGCAGAGCACCGCATCCATCTTATGCAAGAAAAGCACGTTAATTTAAGCAGAAATCCAACTTCAGCACCCTCAAGGAAGCAAAGACGATAGCATGGCTTGGGTTAGAAGGGGCCTTAAAGATCATCCATTTCCAACCCCCCTGCCATTGACAGAGTTGCCAACCACTAAATCAGGTTGTCCCATCCAACCTGGCCTTGAACACCACCAGGGATGGGGCACCCACAGCTTCCCTGGGCAACTTGTTCCAGAGCCTCACTACTCCCTGAGTAAAGAATTTCTTCCTAACATCTAACCTGAATTTCCCCTCTTTTAGTTTAAACCATTCTCCCTTGCTGGGAAGTCTCTCCTCTGCCTTTCCCAGTCTTTCCCAGCTACAGGGAGAACAAGGACCCACATCTTCAAAGAATACATAGAGCAGCCAGAAGAAATCATGATTGGGCAAGTAGCCTGAATTGTTGAAATGAAATATTTATTGCTTTATTTACTACAAGCCAGTTCTTGCTTAGGCAGAGCCATCCTAGACAGCAAGGTTTTCAATCAAAAAGAAACAGGGAAAAAAAAATCCAGTCTGTGAGTGGATTGCAAACTTCCACAGCAGTGGGAGTTTTATGGCCAAAAGGATAAACAGTTCTTGTAGCAACCCACTCACTACCTGTCCTTCTGTGGGTTGACACGGTCTGACACAACTGCCAGTTTGCGCTCTCTCTGCTGCAATGAATTGCTCAGAGGCACACAGCTGCGGGAGCTCGTGGCTCTGTTCCTGCTTTCAGAGCATTGGGGCAGCTCCTGCATTCTCTGCATCCAGAGAGGTTTGGGTTTTCATGTAAAGAATGAAAAATGAACAAATTCCCTAACCAATAGAAAAGAACCTGGAATTTCCAACAGAAAGCTGGTGATGCTCATGAAAGTGGAGGAAAAAATGCACAGAAGAGGATGTCAGTGGAAAGCATTATCAGTCCTGGTGTTTTCACTGTCTCTGTTGGTGCTTAGATATCTCCAGCAGCTGAGGAAAGATCAAAGACTCCAAATAGACCAATGGATTATAGTGTCCTATGGAGCCAGTATTAGAAGTTTGTTCTTTGGTCTGCATTTCTCTGATATGATTCTAATTAGCTGTATTATGATGGTAGTGCCTAGAGGCTCAATTATTTCATTTCACTGGGGATCATTGCTGTATTAATTTTTAATCAGTATGCTTTAAATATTTACCAAAGTTGTTAAGAACCTGCAATGAGATGCCAAGACCCCTCTTATCAATAAAGAGAATTCAACTGTCTTAGGCAAAGTCTTGCTTGTTTTATCACTCAGCCAAAATTCAAAACTTAAAGGGAAGTATTAACCTGTCTCACTTTGTAAAAGCTCTTCAGCCTGGAACTATTTGCAATGTGTTTTCTTTCTAAATTCTTTTATGTACAAATTTAACCTAGAGACATTTTCTGCAAAAGACTTAATTGATTCAGTCATAAATTCTACATCCTAGATAGATTAAGAGGAGGGGTAAAGGAAAAGGGACATGGAAAAAAATGATTCATTTCCAAATATTTGGGTTTTTTTCTTAAAATTCCAGATCTAAAATGCAAATCAATGTAGAAATGTTCAGTTTCTATTACAAATGTTCATCTGGATAAGGCTTTGAGCAGTCCCACTATCTCTGAAAATGGCTCTGCTTCAAGCAGGAACTTGAACTAGGACTTCTAGAAGTCATCCTAAAGGTACTATGATTCCAGGTGTATGAATGATAAATTATTTTGGAGGACATACAATGGAATTATGAAGCAGGGACTACAGCTCCAGGAAGGAGTCCCACATGGTCAGCCCTTGGAGGTTCAAGCTGTTCTCTCTCTTCAGAGATGCAAGCAGAAGAAGTAACAGATGCAAGGGCTCTCTATGACCGGGGACCCTGACCAGTACCCTGGCCTTACTGTCCATGGATAATACCTCAAATAAAAGCAATATTCACTCATTCCTCAGAATTCAAGATTGGATTTTAAAACAGAATTTTTCATGAATTTTGCCATTTCCCATGGCAGATTTACAGTAAAATAATCTTGGGAGAGCTGTGGTTTTTGGTTTTCTTTTTCATTTTTACTTCTTGCTCTCTCTCCTGGAGAAGCAGGTAGCCCACGCTTTGGGCATGTACACTCTTCACTGGGTAAAAAAAATTGTCAGGGTAAAAGAAGTGTCAGAGAGGAGTGGTGAATGGAGCTAAATCCAGCTGGTGACAGGTCACTAGTGGTGTTCTTCAGTACTAGGGCCAGTCCTGTCTAGTATCTTTATTGATGATCTGGACGAAGGCACTGAGAGCATCCTCAATAAGTCTGCAGATGACACCAAGATGGGAGGAAGTGTTGATCTGCCTGAGGGTAAGAAGGCCCTAAAGAGGGATTTGGACAGGCTGTATTGCTGGGTGAGGCCAATGAGGTAAGTTCAACAAGATGAAATATCAGGGCATGCATTTTGCTCACAACAACTCCCATGCAACACTACAGACTTGGGGCAGAGTGGCTGGAATGCTATGCAAAGGAAAAGGATCTGGAGGTGTTAGCTGACAGCTGGCTGAACATGAGCCAGCAGTGTGCCCAGGTGGCCAAGTAGGCCAGTGGCATCCTGATTAGTATCAGAAACAGTGTAGTCATAGAGACAACGGAGGTGACCATACCTCCGTACTCAGATCTGGTGAAGCCGCACCTCGAGTACTGTTTTCAGTTCTGAGCCCCTCACTACAAGAAAGACATTGAAGCTCCGGAGCGTGTCCAAAGAAGGACCACAAAGCTGTAAAGAGTCTGGAGTACAAGTCTATGGGGAACAGCTGAGGGAACTGGAATTGCTCAGTCTGGAGGAGTCTCAGGGGAGACCTTATCGCTCTCTGCAACTACCAGAAAGGAAGAAACTAGTGATAGGATGAGAGGGAATGGCCTCAAGTTGCACCAAGGGAGGTTCAGGTTGGATATTAGGAAAAATTTCTTCCCAGAAAGAGCGGTTAGGTATTGGAATAGGCTGCCCAGGGAGGTGGTGGAGTCATGATCCCTGGAGGTTTTCAAGAAAAGGGTAGATGTGGCACTGAGGGACATGGTTAGTGGGCATGGTGTTGATGCGCTGATGGTCGGACTAGATGTTCTTAGACGTTTTTTTCCAACCTTAATGATTCTATGATTATCCCTTTCCCTCTGACAGCAAGAGAAGTGAAGAAGTGCACTGTCTTGGTTTTGGAGTGAAAAGAAACTTCTGACACTCAGGTTTTCAAATGAGATGATTTTGTCATTGCTGATGTGTTTCAGTACGTTTCAGTTCCAGTCTATTTTTTTCCTCAAAGCAATATTTCATCACAATCAACACCTTCTCATACAATTACTACCTTTTTAGACTAAAACAACATTTTCTGATATGAAAATATTCCATCACAATTTCTTCCTCCAATTTGAGCTGTAATATTTGTTCAGCACACTGTTCCCTTCTCAGTAATGGTGATATCATTGTGCCGCAGGCACTAAATGAACATGAAAATAAACTCAGGACATCTAGCCTGAAGCAGTGGAGATGCAGAGAAGTCAGTGGAGCTGTGCTCAGTTAAACTTACAAAGGGCCAAACTTGTACTATGATATACAAGAGCTGTACTGACATTTCAAAACCTGTTGCTTTTATCTATTAAAGCTCTCTTGCCTCAACCCTTTTACAGAAGTGACTTCTCACCTTCTTACCAGCCCTGCCAAGTCAAATATTTCACTCACTACCTCCCTGCTTGCTTAAGTACATACGCTATTTTAACACCATCATCCTCAACCTAAGTTATTAGGCTTGTTTGGTTCACAGATGAAGAATTAGCTGAGTCTGATAGGACTGGGTATTCAGTTGAAAAGTAATTTGTCATGGTGCTAACCTCTCTATTATCCTACTTGATATGGGTAAAACCAACAACCTACTCCTTCTGCTAGAAGCTACTGTTCTTGTGATCTAAAAGACATCACTCAGTGCATCAAAGATTTACAAAGAAGGCAGGTTAAACCCTTGCAGTCAAAGTGCTGCCCTTCTTTTCTGCAAAACAGACCTTCAGTATAACAAATAAATAACCAAAGAATCACCTTATATATGAGACAGAGAAAATATTTTGCTTAGATGACAATGCACATGAGTTGCAGCAAAGGGATTATGATCAGAAGTAAGGAAAATATTTTCATTATTACACAAGTGGTTGCACACTGGAAAGTTGCCTAGAGAGGTGGTGGGATCTCTATACACCATATTTAAAATTCAGCAGGAAGTGGTCTTGATCAACCCAACAAACCTTCAAAGGCTTTGGGCAGGAGTGGGATCAGATCACTTCCAGAGGTCTCTTCCAACAAAAATTAGTCTGTAAAAGTATGACCATGTTTTGCAGTCCTGTGCAGTCAAGTCATGCTGACAAGGACCTTAATCTAAACATGATGCCTGCTAAAGCTGGCTGTAAACATACAGCATAAAGATGATCCTCCCAAGAGGCATAGCTAAGTTAAAGCTTTTTAGACTGCACATCTGTGTTGTTACTACAAGAGCATAAACGGGAGAAGGACATCATGAAGGGCCATATTTGCTGGGCATATGTAGAGAAAGACATCAAACACAGAGAAAACCATCAGCACAGATTTTGTGGCCCTGTCTTCAGGAGCAAGAATATTTCAAAGCAAGTAGTCAACATTTAACTCAGCAGTCACAACTGTAAGAAAAAACCTTCAAGTGCTACACAAGGGCTATCAGATCCACCTCCTTGATGTCCTTTCCTCATAGCCCAGGACTCTGCAAAGCTGAGATCACAGACTAAGAACAATTAGACAAGCAAAATGGGCTGTAGGTAGGATCTCAAGAGGGAAGTAGTTGGAAATTCTGCAGCAAGCTGAGCTTTCATAGCAGGCTCCTAGCAAACACCTACGCAGAGTTGCTCACGACTGTGAGACTCACAGCTTGTACCGACCCACCCAAATCATTCCTTGCTTGGGTGCAGAAGGGTAACTGAAGCAGTGCATACACAGAGCAGAGGGAAAAGAGGAGAAGAGCCCAGTGTATGGATAAGCTGCAGCACTGGAGGCTTGTGGTATACCTCTCATTCTTTGCCTCAAGTTGCCGAGGTCAATGATAATTTGGTCGTGGTTGACAGTTTTGGTGCAAGAGCAGGAGTGGGGAAGTGGGATTAAAAGACCCAGTGACATTGGTATAAGAGCAGACATCAGAGAGACTTCCACAACTGCAATCCTAAATGATTACCTGTAATTACACTCTGTAGCAATATGTGAATCAAAGAATAGTCCGACAGGATCAGCCCTGTCTTAAAATCTTCTTCACAGTGAAATCACTTCCTCTATTTATATTTTGAACCTAATTTAAAGAATACTGAGACACGGTGAAAACCGAGCATACTGGCTAGTAGCTGTCACCTCCTTACTTGGCAGAACTTTGTTTGAGATCTCTAGGACAGGATTTGTTAGTGCACATGTTCAGGAATCAAAACAGAGAGCAAATATGTTAAAAGAAAATTTACTGTTTTGTCCACTACTAACATGCACATGCAAGTTCACCAGTAGGGTAAAATAAAGATCAACCTAAATGGAAATACTGTTCCTCTCATCATCTTAACTTCCCCTACAAAAATATAAATAAATATAAAATGTATACAATTATTAAAAAATAAATGCTAGGTGAAACATTTTTCTCATCTCCCAGGCACTTTTATTAAAAGCAAGAGACTTATAAAAAAAAGAGAATAAATAGAGATCAGTGTCATTCCTCATCCTGGTGTCTAGGTCACTCAACATAGGCAAAGCGCTGAGAGTTGCATCCTCCTTCTTCCCTAACTCCAGCAGGGAGCCCAGTACTCACAGTTCTGTAATGAGGGAAGTTCCAGAATGCTTCATTCTGGCTTTCTCCCAGTGGAAACCTTCCAGTGTGTATAAATAATAATAAAAAGCATTAGTCAGATAAAATTTTTCTTCAAGTGGAGAGTTAAAGAATTTGGAGGGCATGCAAGAGACATTGGCTCCATCCCCACTCTCAGTACTGTTTAATTTTTAAAGTAGAAAATAGGATAATTAAAATGAATCAGGAAACACGCATTGTAAAACAGACAACCCTCTACATCACTGGCAGAGCTCTCTCCTAGGAAATGGGAGATACAGTTCTGCTCTGGGAAGTCTTCACTTCACCTGAAAAGAGGACTTAAAATTCCTAGAATCTCCTGGATGGCACTTGAGCCTTGATATTACTTGACTTCAGTGTGGGAGGAGGCAGGGGTTACAGCTGCAACAGCACTGCAGGCAAATCAGAGATTTTTCTGAAATCTCTTTGCTCACCTCTTCTTTAAAGAGCTTCTGAACACCTGCAGTTCCCATTAACTGCAATTTGTGGAAGCCCAGCTCATCTGGAAATCAGCCCTTATACCCACACCACAAAGTGCATTAAAATAAAGTACACTGGTACTTTAACATCAGCAAGTCACTAATAATCTCAGTAACTAGTAATTACTGAAAACCACCTGTATACTGCCCGCCTGGAAATTGTTAGTGAAGTGCATGTGCCAGTCTAAGCCTTTCAACACCTCATTTAGCTCATTACACTACCTGCACATCTGCTTTTTCAAATAGCTATTAAACAAATTATATTTGTGGTATATCCTTTTTTTGAAACAACCCACCAATTCAGAACTTGCTCCCTTCGCACTGTATAATTTTTGTACCAGGAAAAGACTGAAATGCCAATATAGCTGTTATAGGAGCCATGCACTGTTGTTAAGAGGACATCAACATAACTGCTAGCCAGCAGCGGTCATGGTAGAAGATTAACATCTCAATGAATTTTTCATAGTCTAAATTGTGGGAACAATAGAAGCTATTTTCTTTTGTTGAAAAATCTCCCATTAGTAATTCACTGACATTTAGTTAGTTGACTGGCATGTGTTCTAAACACGTACACCAATGAGCTATTTCCGTGCAGTGTATCACCATTTGTCTCATTTAAAAAAAAATAAAAGATGATTTTTGCAACAGAGCACAACCAACATGTTCATTAAAGCAGGTATGGAACCACCTAACAAATGTGCGGTCACGTCAATTTGAACGTACACAAGACTACTATATATGCAGAGAACCAGTCTGTTGTATAAATTTCCATTTCTAATAGTGTGTACCTGAACATGACAAATACTGATACCACTTTAAAGAGAAAGCTCTGCAACTTCAGGTGTACAGTAAAGTATTTATTCATTTTTTTGAGCTGAAAGCATCTGTCATGTGTTCAAGAGGCAATAATGTTCCCCTCGGATTTTTAAGTGCACTGGTGCTTTCCTATCAACAGTAATCACTGGACATTAAATTGATAAGAGCTGTAGACTGTAGAACAAAGTGTTGAATTTGTCTTTTCTCACATACAGCAAACATAATACGGCTCACTGATACATGAAAGCTGCTCAGTAGACTCATGATCTATGATATAAAACCTTTCTGCTCAGTAAATTACTTACGTTGCCAAATTACAGTTGGAGAACATTTATTTAAAAATATCTTTTCAGAAAAGAGAAAGGACAAAGATTTTTAAAAGTGGAGAAGGAAAAAGGAAAACTAAAAGTGCAGAAGATGTCTGACATATGGATGATTCCTCCACCCATAAATTTAGATTTATAATCTGCAGTCAGCTATTGAATAATATTACCACAGGTCAGATGGGAGCAGGATATGAATCTGAGAATGTACACAGTCTCAAAATCTTCTATTGATCGAAAATACATGAAGGATTATAGGAGAATCTTTTTATTTCCTTCCTCTTAAGTTTGCTTTTGTCATTGCTTCTTTATTTTACAGTGGTTACCTGAAGATTTAACAATCAGGAATCTGGTTCAATGGAAAAAAAAGATTTCCAAGGTCAATACCTATCTAGGAAAAAAGATGTTAATTTTGGAGGATTTGCAATAAAAGCCTTCCAGTGTTAATGTCCTATTTCATTTTCTCTTATTGCTGCACTAAGGACTGAAATAATCACCTCACTGAATATGAAGTGAAAATACTGTGAAGTTACATAGGAAAAAAATACACTAGATGATCTAGCTAAGAAATTAATCTTTCCTCCCTTCTTCTTTTTCAGTCATGAGAACTTTTATGATTTTGTTACCACCATGGCAGAAATATTCTCGGGAAGATACATGAATTCTTCAGAGAACAAGACAGCTCCACTATCAAAGAGAAGGAAGGCTGCATGTCCAGACTAGACAAACTGGTATCACACGCGGAAAGTACCACACCACAACTGAAGATTGTAAAGGAACTGACTCAAGACATTCACACCTTTCCCTGACATGTGAACATGATTTTTTAAATGATAGTATTTGCTAGTCAACCACTTCAAACTCCCAAGACCAGCAACCCATAACAGCAGACTTCATGAAATGAAAATGCTGGCCCAGGCTGAGCGGCAGAAGGAAAATACAAAAGCTATTATCTTCCTTCAAACCTTGGTACACATGAGAATTGACCTTAGGAACCATACTTCCTGGCCTGCATTCATATAGAACGACCTGGGACAAGGGGATTCTTTACAGGATGAGAAAAAATGTTTCTCTCCTTATCCACGCCAAAATCTTCTCTCAACCCTGAGGAAATGATGCCTCTTGTTTTTGATGTTAAACAAGATCGGAAAACTTTAAGGTAAATTCTTCCTTTTTGCACCTTATTTTGTATACAATAAACAAATATTTAGCCACAGACCACATCTGATCAAACAGTCTGTAAACCAATAACCCACTATTGATGGTTCAATTGGGATTTCAGTAAAGAAAGTTCAATTTAGCCTGGACATCAGATAGAGGCGTCAACCTGGTATAGAAACATGGTCAGCTATGTCTAGGCATTTAACTAGCAAAGATGATAGCTGAAATACCTGGAAGATGCCTTGAATTTGAAGCACCCAATGTAACTGAGTTTGAGGTAAATTCATAATTAAATTCTTAATCCTGCTATACCCAGTCAACAACTGAAAGTAAAGAAACAGCTCCGACCTCTCCCTCCCAGAGATTTTTGCACTGAAGTATATGAAGTTTTTATATTTTGAAACATATAAAATTCCAGCTGAGCAGAGTGAGTGGATTATTACATTTTACTGCAGCAAGAAGTACACATGGGAGGTATCTACACAGTGTATTTTGTGAAGACTGTCTTCATTCCTCTCTGCCTGCCAACAGCTCAGAGTGTTTTGTCATTACAAAACGGTGGCTAAATGTTTCAATAAGAAACAGTATTTTCTTTTTCAGTCTTAAGCAGGGGGAAGGAATATAGTTAGGTTCCTAAAGACTGAAAGCAGTTATGAAGATGTATCACTATTGAAAAATTTCCTTAATCAGCAGATCACAGCTGCTAGAAGGAAAGAAACCCTGTGGCTGAGGCTGATACTTGTTCAAAATATGTTTATTCTAGACTGAAAGAAGACATATGCCTACCAACATGTGTGCATGCACACACAGACACATGCACAGAATTATGCACACATGCTGAATTATATACTGCAAATACAGGACAGTTCTATATTTAAATTCCCAGCTTGTTGCTTGGATGATTATATCTAATGGATAAATCTAAACCTCAAGAAGAACATATTCCTCTTGTTTAGGAGCATGGCTAGCAATCCCTGCAACAGTCCTCATAACAGCAGGGCTTTGTTCCACATCCGAGCACATCCTCTGCCACGGAGTGTCTGAAAATATCCTGAGCACTCATTTGAAGCATAGAGTGGTGGTGAGTGAAGACTTTTATAAACATGCCAAGGACATGTCAACACTGAAGAGCAGACCCTGAAGTTTTAAGACTGTGTTTTTGTCATTTGTACTGGAAATGCTCCAAATTGCAGCCAGTCAGTACACAGTCGTCTCATCTCTTACTTCACTGAGCTTTAGAATTTGCTGCTGAGGGAGCACCCTGGCTCAAACTCAAAACCAAAAACAGCACCCTCAAGTTTAATGGTGCTGACAAGGATGAACAATGTTGAAACAAGTTACAGGAGTGAAAACAGTCAGACATCAAAGTACATTTCTGCTACAGCCTGGGCTTCTGTGGCAAGCCCCATGAGAACTGGATTTGCTGCCTTTCTCTTCTGAGAATGGCTCAAAACCAGGAGAAATCCCAATACAATTGTGATTCCTGCTACAGAATCACAGAGAGTTTTATGGGTTTGGAAATCTTATTTTTTTAGCCTTTCCTCCTTTGTTACTAGCTAATCATTTCACTATTAACATTAAAAAAAAAACACTCAAAGAAAATATTTTTCATAGGGTAGTGAGACTCATGGCATTCCTTTTCAGCTTCTGGAAGGTCACCTTCTGGTTTTCCACTGAAAAATTCCACTCTGATATGCACAAGAGCTTTTATCTCATAGATTTCAAATTAATCAGAAGAGCCGTCTAACAAATTATGTTCTTCGTCATCATTAGATGATCTCCGAGGTGTCGTGTAGTTGTCTGATGCTACTGAAGACTAAAATGTTTCAGCTCTTCTTGGACAGAAGATAAAATACATCTGCCTGGCGTTGGTTGTCTGATCTCTGAAGAGACATGTTTCAGTATTCTGTATGAATTGGAGTTTCCAAGGCTTATACAAAGAAATATCAAATTTTCATAGCTCAGATGAGAAGAAATGAAATTAAGGTCTGTCCATCACGTGCCAGCCTCCTGTGGATTTTCAGAGATAGCCAAGGGTAACTGCTGTCACTCTTGGATGGCAGTAAGAATGAAAGGAGGAAGGAGTAAGAAGGAATTCAATAGCCAATTTCCAATCAAAGGAAACTATATAAAGGATGGAAACTCTTATGAACCCCCAAAACATTTTCCTCTGCCTATGAATTTTGACTGTTTTCTTCATAGTCATTTCAGCTGGTATAACTGGTTAAGAGCCAGAGAGTGACTCTAACCATCATTTCTTTTCACTCTGAACAGTGTGCTGAACTTAGACTTGAGCTCATTACCACTTGGATTACTCCACCATTTGCTTCTTGGCTAGATCCACAGCAAACATGATATGTTTTTTTCCAGTTTGCGCTTCCTGCAGCCCCTGTATCCTTTCCAAAACTTAATTTCACATCCCTACTATTGCACAGATATTTATTCAATAAAAAATAGCCTTGCACTATGCTCACATCTCCATGTGGAAGCATGATTGAAAGAACATTATGCAATCTTGTGATACAAGAAATCAATTATTTTCTCTGTTGTGACATACCTTCTAGCTGACTTGGATGAGTCATTTAGCTTTTTCATGGTTCTACTCCCTTTATGAAAAAAAAAAAAGGGGGGGACGACTATGAATAGCACTCACTTCACTCACTTAGCTCAAAGGCTAAAATGAAATACCCTGGCATGAGAGCTATGAATCCCTGCAAAGTGCTTCATATAGTATTTTTCTTGGGCTAGTTTGAATAGAATCAGAGAATTCCAGAATGGCTGAGTTTGGCAGGGATCTCTAGGTCCATCTGGTCCAACTCCTGCTCAAGGAGGGACACCCAAATAAGTGTGCCAGGCTTCTTCTGTAGATCTTCAAGGAGGAGATTCCACAACTTCTCTGGCAGCGCTCAGTCACCACAGAGTACAGAAGTGTTTCCACACATTCAGACAGAACTTACCGTATTTCAGTTCTTGCTCAGACTTGCTAAGGAGACACTCTATCCCAAGTCACTGATGAATAAATTAAACAATACTGGACCAAATACTTCCTTCTTCCATCAAACCAGGCAACTTGTGCTCCATCAGCTTGCTCATAGTATTGAACAGCCTTCCACAAGTGCCAACCATCCATTCTCACTTCATCCCGTAAGTGTTTCCTTTAACTAATATTTAACGCAATAGCTTTGGAATTGACAATGTGTGAATCTGGCAGATGTGCTTGGAGAATAAATACCAACTCACATTTTTTTCCACTGCAGTCTTACGATTTTTTTCCTAGACCTGAACTCTCTTTTTAAACACTTCTGAATATTGCTGATAACAGGCAGACAAGGGTGTCTTTCAAAATATTTAATGCTTCAAGAAACTATAGTACACAATATATACTAAAACAGATGTAGAATCGTAGAATAATAGAATGGCTTGGGTTGGAAGAGACCTTTAAGATCATCTAGTTCCAACACTCCTGCTACAGGTAGCGTCATCTCCCACTAGACCGGTTTGCTCAAAGCCACATCCAGCCTGGCCACCCTCACAGTAAAGAATTTCTTCCTAATATCAAGTCTAAATCTACCCTCTTCCAGTTTTAAACCATTTCCCCGTTGTTCTGTTGCTACCTGCCCTTCTAAAATGTCCACCCCACCTTTCCTGTAGTCCCCCTTCAGGTACTAGAAGGCTGCTATAAGGTCTCCTTGGAGCCTTCTCTTCTCAAGGCTGAAGAGCCTCAGTTCTCTCAGCCTGTCCTCACAGACTAAAAGAGATATATATTAAACACTGCACACAACATGATTGTTTACAAAAGCAACTATGACCTGGTCATAGTTTATCAGTTCAGAGGCAGATCGACACTGGGATCTTTATGCTGTTCTCTGCTGCAGTCGTAGCTTTTAAATATTTTCTGTCAGACAGCATAGCCAAACACCAAGAAAATTTAATTTAATATAAAATTAAAAAAAAAAAAAAGAAAAGGCTACAAATAAAACTGTGAAAGAGCACTTTAAAGCTTAAATATGTAGTTCTTCAGTACGGTACATCCAAGCTTCATCTGAGGACGTCAAGAATTTGTTCTCTTTTTAACCTCTGACTGAAATGAATGAGATCGTGATGGTTTTGGTAGACAAAGAGTCACAGGAACATTACTAGAATTTGGATCAAATTTTGAAACTCATAGGTAACGCAGACAGTCACCACTGCTAAAAAAACAATGCAATGGGACACAGGGAAATGTGGGACAAAGTAGTCACAGTGTATCTATTGGTAACACCATGTTATGAAGATTACATCAAATACTCATGAAATGGTGTTCAAAGTCAATATGGAAGACACATCAACAACAATGAAATGAAGAGAAAGAGCTGACTATCAGGAACATACTAACATGAAATGACAAAATATTTGAAGAACCTCACTATATAGGGATTCAGCTCCATATCTCAGTTTAGGTGTCTCCATGTGCACCTAGGTAACCCTCTTCTTTTAAAAGTCAGTGGAGCCCGGAGAGTTTCTAGTGTATTCTATAACAGGGAAAACAGAAATGTAGCCAGTGAGCTTAGCAGATAATTTTAATTAATTAATTGAATTAATTAATGGAATTAAACATCCCATTAAAAAGTTAGTAGGTAAAGTGCTACTTTATATAAATAAAGTGCAAGTTATATAAATCACAAATCATATTTGTTAACTGAGTCAACCCTAATATGGTAATTAACATAGAATTAGTCTCTCTTGAGGAGATATAAAACATATGAAATCAAGAAAATCTGGAATCCAGCCCAGAAAAAGGATTATATAAATACGATGTACAGAACTATTTATTCAACATGTCTGCATTAATCTTTTGAAAAAAAAATCAAAATGCTAAATTTTAAAGTGCTAGAATAAACTAAAAATTTGAGGATTTTCTTCCTAATCCCATATAGCAGAATCTTAAGTACATCCTCAGAACAAGATAATCTCATATGCATAAGCAATGTTCACAGTACAACCATCCTTTTTACTAGAGGGTATGCCAGCTAGGAAGATCCATTCCTTTAAATGAAAAGCACAGAGACATGCTGTCAGTCTGTTTACAGTGGCAAGGAACAAATCTGGCAAGAGCATCCAGTGGCCAAATCATTGACTCGGTGTCTCTAGCACAAAATCCAGCTGAAAGTCAAAGTCAGAGACCAGAGACGCAGTACTGGAAAAACAGATGCATAACCTACTGTAAAAAAAAGTTCCAAAGGACGAGAACAAATCCACCAAGAAGTGAGAGAAGTAAACATAAAAAGGACTAAGGAGAGAATGAGTTCTGAACCCAAAATCTCACACAAAGAACCTATAACCTCAACAGAAATTAAAATTAAGCAGGTGTTTGTCAGTCTCCCCTATCCATAACTTCCAGGTACTTTACTGTCAGTTAAGAGGAAGTCTAATTCTTACAAGAGATGTGCAGCTGCATCCTTCACAAGGCAGCTGGTGATTTCTAATCCCAGTATTTTATTAAGCCAAGTCAGCATGGAGTCCATTAGACAACCCA
This sequence comes from Numida meleagris, assembly GCF_002078875.1. Taxonomy (NCBI): domain Eukaryota; kingdom Metazoa; phylum Chordata; class Aves; order Galliformes; family Numididae; genus Numida; species Numida meleagris. Next base: position 142,414,808 of record NC_034410.1, read on the forward strand.
GGTAGGAAGTATGAGAAAGCTATTACATAGAGAAGCTGCCTTTTCATGCCAGTAGCCTAAATATCCCGTCATCACTCACAAATGTTGAATGCATACCTTCACCATAAAAACATCTATGCAAAACTATCAAGTGGAAGTTCTAAAGATTCCTGAGTATGATAAATACATTTAAACAGCCACATTTGCATTTTAAAACATGTAGACTTTGTAAGAGGGGGCTTTATTAGACATGGAACAATTCCATTGTCATTTAGATCTCTTCTTAGCCCTCAGCAAGCAACTCTTCCTCCTGCTTGTTTGTACAGCCTTGGCACTAGGGGTCCATCATTCCCAGCATTTAGCTCTTGAGGCTCTGACAGCCTAACATATTTGGTCTTATAAATAGAAAAAAAATTGCGTCAGCCACTACACTATGTTAATTTTCTAAATTGCCATATTTTCATTACTCGTTATAAAACATCCCTTTTTCCCCCTCATCAGGGAATGATCTCTTGTGTAAAGGAGATAAATGTGGTTAACAGTCTAATTAATCCTCACGTTAGATCATATTTTTGTAGAAGGAAATACTTAAATTTGCAGAAGGCAAAGGAAGAATACTAACTAAATGGAAGCTCTCCTTTTCCAAAAAGATAGTTCAGATTTTCTGTCCACTCATACCTTCCTCTTAACTGCAGCACTTCAGATATTATTCCTTTCAACCACAGCATTTCCATTCCCATTTCTCTGGACAAGACTGCAGAGATGACAGTCCTCTGTCTGTTAAGCCACTCCCAGCAAAATGCATTCCCAAGTGAACAGAAGAAGCTCCCATGACCGCTGCTATGTCTACAGAAACATCCCTTCACTCTTCTTGTTCTCAAGTCATCTGCCATGTCACAGGATTTGTACTGTAGCAAATACACTTCATAATACAAGTCATCATAGAATCATATAACAGTCTGAGTTGGAAGGGGTCCTTAAAGGTCATAAAGTCCAACTCCCCTGCAATGAAAAGGGACATCTACAGCTATATCAGGTTGTCACAGTCTCATCCAGAACAGACAGGACAGGTGGTCTCAGCTTTTAGCAAACATTTATGTGAGTTTTCTACCAGATGTTACTTAGTCTTATAAGCAGTACGGTTATTCTCATTCACTGGCGGACTGTCCAATAACCAGATAACTATCAGGGTACTTCACAGGCTAATGAAGCAGTAATTAATGTGCTAATAATTGTGCAGTGCTTTACAGAGGTAAATAGCTGTAAGTGCTGGGTACTATAATTAAAAAATTGCTGGATGCATACAAACTGAAAAAGAATTTCACATCTGAAATATGGAGATATTCACCCCCCCATCTGTGGCTCATACAGAAGATGCTGATTGTCTAACAGTAAGTCTCAGGTGTCTTAATTCTGAAAAACTAGCAGGTGAAATCCTGGTCTAATTCAAGCCAATAAATAACTTGACCTTACTTCAGAGAATCCCTGTCTTGACAGAAGAACTTCTGTAGCAGTACTTGTTTCATTTAGGCACCAGCAGATCGTTTTAGGTAAGCAGACTTCTCAAGAAACATCTTATCTGCCTCAGTGACTGACTGTAATCACTGACTGTGTCGATCTCAGGTGCTCAGGTGCAGTATTGCTTTAGTAATACTGCAGGTGAAAGGAGGTATGAAGAAAAAGCTTCTCTGCTTTTCACACCTGGTTTCAATAACTTAAAATATCAAGAACTAGTTGAAACTCCTTATATTTTCACTATGCTGATAGTTATCAGTGAGTATGCTTATAAGGCATATCAGATTTAATTTCTGCTTCAGAGTAGGCCCTGAATTCTTTACTTTGTCTCATATTCAATAATATCATCAGAACCACTGACAGTTAATTGACCACAGAGTGCTGCGACCTCTCTCTGCACTGATCTGCAGAGTCACTGGGGCACCAACCAATCTGCCTTACCCCAGACCCATTAACAACTCTAACCACCGGTAAGAGGAAGAACAGTGTTAATGTAGCTCAGAAGCTGTACTGAAATTATAAGGGAATTATCAACTGTGGTCTACTGGATTGACGAAGTCCTAAGAAATGCTTCTCTTCTGTATGTCAAAGCTTCTTTTCTGTATGTCAGTACAGTATTTAGTAGAGTAAGCTCTACTAAAATGCTGTCTGACTAGACAAGAAATAAGTAAAATTATCCTTCTACTAGTGAAAGAACACCAAACGAAAGGCTATATGACTTGCCCTATACATGCTCTTCCAGTGCAAAAGTTGGGCTCACCCAGTACGAGTAATTTTATACATGGATCCTGCTTGCAACATCTAAGATTTCTGTTGTTTTTTTTTTTGTTTTTTCAGACAAAACTTGATACTGAAGTCAACCTGCACGCATGGCAATTCAAGCCCAGTTGCAGCCTAACCTGACTTTGGAGGCACAACCCCCAAAGCAGAGGGGCTTCCAGTTAGAAGTGCAAAAATAATGCCCAAACTTGAGCAAGCAAACCCGCAGGGAATGAGACTTTGCTACCTGCGACATGCTCCACAATCCCTGCACTTTGTGATATTACTTCATGTTGTCTGTCAAATACTGAGTTGGCACTACTGGATTTATTGCTCCCAAAATGCATCTCCTTCCTTGATTTCTAGTAAAATCAAAGAAATTAAAGCAACAGCTCCACTGCCTTTAAAAGCATGTACAGATCTACTAGTCGATTTGTGGCAATCAGAGATCTGTAGCCTCCCCTCAGTCCCTCACATAAACCAATGGGCTGAAAAATACCCTTTTTCACTGTAGAAAAGAGTCTCTTCTGGTAAGATAAGTATGTGGAATGCAGCCACACAGCTCAGGTGTGTGGAAGCCTAAGGCTCTAAGGCTCATCACAACAGTAGGGAACTTGCTGCAGTAAGAAACAACTTCCAGCATGCACACAGCAAGGTAGGCACAAAAACAGAATCGGCTTGCTTACTGTAAGCTTTCTTTGAATTCGGAGAAAGCCACTAACATCTAGGAAACTGAAATGGAACAAAAAAATTATTTGCATGAAGTGATTTGGCCACAGGAGAATGAAGAAACTCTGAAATAAAAAAAGGAAAATTCAACATTCCTCATCCTCCTTATCAGCTATCAAATGACAAAATGAACTAGTCAAGTGAGGCAATGTCCCAAAAAGCACAACTTAGATGTACACCACAGGGTCTTTGGAAACACAGAGTGTAAAGGCCCCAGTTTTGAAAGAAACAGCACTGCAGAAGCCCAAAATGAACAGAAGAAACAAGATTATATAAGTTTCCCACAGCTTTGCAAAGACATCTGAAATACATAAACCAATCAGAAGGGCTTTTTCAATTAGTCCTATACTTTTGAATGTATTCTATTTTATTTTTTTCAGTTTCGCATGGGAGGTTTCTCTAGCAACAAGCTTTTTTGGCAATAAGCTTTCCAATTTAATCAGGAGGGCTTTAAACTAGAGTTGCCAGGGGAGGGGATCCTCAAACCATCCCACTTTGAGGCTGACGATGGTAATGGATGCCCTGAACCTGGAGTAGGATCACAGGCCAGTAAGACAGCAACTAAAGTGCACAATAAGGGAACTGCAATTGGTAAATCAGCCTCAGTGGGAGCCCAGCTACAATTCGTATACACTAATGCACGGAGCAGGGGGAACAAGCAAGAAGAGTTGCAGGCATGCTCGTGCCTACAAGGCTATGATGTCATCCGCATCACTGAGACGAGGTGGGATGGCTTTCACAACTGGAATGTAGGAATAGACAGGTATAAACTCTTTAGGAAAGACAGGCAGGGAAGGAGGGGAAAGGGTGTTGTCCTCTACATCAACAACCAGCTGGAGTCCAAGGAGGTCCACCTGGGGATAGTTGAAGAGATGATAGAGAGCATATGGATTAGGGTTAAAGGGAAGGCGGGGGAAGGAGACGTCATAGTGGGGATTCTGCTACGGACTCCCCAACCCGGAAGGCTGAGTGGATAAAGCCCTCTGTAAAGAAATAGGAACAGCTTTGCATTCACAAAACACGGTTCTCATGGGGGACTTCAACCACTGCAATATCTGTTGGAGGGACAACACAGCAGGGCACCAGAAATCAAAGAGGCTCCTGGAATGTTTCGATGATAACTTCCTCTTCCAAGTGGTACTGGAACCCAAGAGAAGAGGTGCTGTGCTGGACCTTGTCCTCACCAATGAGGAGGGGCTGGTGAGTAATGTGAAGCTGAAGGGCAGCCTTAGCTGCAGTGACCATGAAATGGCAGAGTTAAAGACCCTTAGGGCATCAAAGAGGGGGAACAGCAAGCTTGCTGCTCTGGACTTCAGGAGAGCAGATTTCAAACTCTTCAGGGAACTGCTTGGCAGAGTGACATGGGATGAGCCCTGGAGGGAAGAGGGGCCCAAGAAGGCTGGCCAGTATCCAAGAACCATCTTCTCCAAGTCCATAAGCATTGCATCCCAAGAAAAAGGAAGGCTAGCAAGAATGCCAAGAGGCCTCTGTGGATCAGCAAGGAGCTCCTGGACTTATTTAAGCTCAAAAAGAAAGTCTATAGGGAATAGATGTGGGAACGGGTTACCTGGGAGGACTACAAAGAAGTTGTCCAAGCTGCTTGGGATGAGGTTAGGAAAGCTAAAACCCAGATACAATTAAATCTAGCCAGGAACATCAAGGGGAACAAGAAGAAATTCTACAGGTATATCAGTGATAAAAGGAAGGCCGGGGGGACCTTATAGCAGCCTTCCACTACCTGAAAGGGGCCTACAGAAAAGCTGGGGAGGAGCTTTTTAGATACAAGGTATTATGTCTATCTTTCTTGTTCAGAAACTCCTACCACAACTCACAGATATTTTAAATATAAACCTGTTATTTACTAATAATCAGATTCAGGACAGTGAGTAACCGACTTCTCCATTTGACAGTAATCTTAGGAATGTGACCTTCCTTAAAAACAAAGAAGACAAGCTACATAATTAGTCTGGTGCTGTGTATCTCTCATATTTCTCATTTCAAGGAACATCAGTCACTCTCGTCTCACATTACTTCCATTCCACTCTGGCACAGTGTCCTTCTTAGCAACGTCACAGAGCATTAATTCTGCTAGAGACGCCAAATCACATAAAGTGATACAGAATATTGTTTACAACAGTGTGAGGAATCCCATAATGTTTTATTTTTCCTGTCCAAATTATATATATGTTTCCACTTCAGATTTCAGCCTTGGCAGGCTCAGAACTAAGCTTACAGGCTCAGTTAAGAGATCAGTTCACACTCTCAAGAGATACTCATATAACTCCAAGTGCCACCAAACCGGTCAGGTGTTGCAAGATAGCTTCCAGATCGCAACTGCATAGGTCAGAGAACACAGCACGCTTTATAAAAGCAGCTGACTATTAAAGGATATCAGAGAGGAAAGGAAAGATATAGTCTCGAACCTTAAGGGAATGCACACCGCTTAGCTCTCACCGCCTCCTGGCTGGCTTGTTGACTGATGACAAGAGCTGCAGATGGAAAAGGTGGGAGTTAAATGGAAAGATGTCCAGCTCTTACACTTCCCAGACTGTCAGCAGCTCCTCTCTGTTGCTTTTTATGAAGCTTTTCCAATTTCCCTAGGAAGGATTATTCATAGCTTTAATTACTCTCAATTTCTAAGAAACAACTTTGAAACAGAAAACAAAGACACGAGAGCTCCTCTCTGCTCAGTGAGGACCGTGTCATTGACTCCCATAAGCTTCACAGGGACCCTAAAAGAACAATTTCAGTAATTTGGCACAATTTAGGGACAGCTTCTTTCAGGGTTGGCTGTCCAAAGCCCAAACATGAGACAGATGGGCACAACTTTTTAAAAGACCCATATCCTTACAAAGTAATGCATTTCTCTGACCTCCTCCAGTAACGTTTTGACCCAGACTAAAACTCAGAAATTCAGTTTGTGTACCTGGGGAAATCTCACTGGACCTACATTTTAAATATGACATTGTTTTTCTGACTTACCTTTTCCCCTCCGATCTTCAAAAGCCAGTTACGTGCAAACTGAACTGAAAAGAAAGTAATAAAGTTTGACAGAGATGTGAAGCCTAAGATAATATCTCACCAAGGCGCTAAGTCTCCTGAGCCCATTGTAATAAATAAATGGCATACTGTGAAACACAAATGAGCATCACTGTGGCTGTGATTTCATTGTCTCGATGGGGGACCTGTGCCTGGAACAAGGCCAGCTATGTAATTCAACACTGAGGAAGAGCACACAAATGGACCTCAGGAGAAGGATCGATTTTAATGTAATCCTATCTACTAATCAAAAGCGACTGAAGAATTAACACTCACTAGGAAATGTCTCCTCAAAGTTGTCATAGCTTATTGATAAAGATAGCTTTGTTTTAATTAAGATGCAAAATGCCAATTCAAAGTCTAATTTTAGCTGCAAATAATCAGTTATTGATGATGTGTCTGCCTGAATTGTTTTGAGCTGCCCTAGAATGTTGTGATTTTTTTCCAGATCAACCAGTGTGGACTGCTTTTCTGCAAGAAGACTACATTCTTACATGGTCTTCACCCCCAGTCATGAGTCCTCCATAGCTTCTTATTTTCATTATATGAAGAGCATTTCTGGCTCCACGCTAAACTTAACTCTTGGCTCTCCATCCTCCATTGTCCATCCATCTGCAAGACTGTATTCTGCTTTATGTATCATATGACATGCTAAAAGTAGCAAGTTAATACGCACATCTCAAAAGGCCAAGTGATGCCTCAGAAACCCTAGCAAGGTGTGTCAAAGACGGTAAGTACATTATGTCCTCAGATGGAGCAGAAAACACTATGTAGTCTAGGCTGTGTGAATTTTACAAGACATACAAAATGAAGTTGCTTAAGACCACATTCAACAATAAAGCATATCTGTATCTTCTGAACCCTGTGCACCACCCTCCACATTACTCCCAAATACTATAAACAGTTAGCATATCAATGTTTTTGGTTGCACTTATCATTCAAAAGCACGAATCATACAAAGAGCCATTCACAGTGGAACACTGCAGACTAATGGGACCCACAAGAAACATCATCCATCAGTGGAGGAGTGCTTGCAGATGCTCTTGTCCACACGACAACGTTTCTCCCTGAGCCTCAGGAACTAACTACAGCCCAAAGCTTAGCTTCACACAGCGGACAAATCTCTTCTGATCTAGTGCTGTAACACATTAACTGGATGGATCAGGCTCTGAGCAACCTGATCGAGCTGTAGGTGTCCCTCTTCATTGCAGGGGAGTTGGACTAGATGGCCTTTAAGGGTCCCTTCTGACTCAAACAATTCCACAATTCTCTGAACTACAGTTGGGCTGAGCAGAAACATGTGGAAAGGAATTTTCTCAGCTTCCAGTGCTGTGAGTTTTCCACAAAAAAAGCTGCAGTTTTATTGCAAAACAAATACAACACACTCCGGATTCTGTGAGATCATGGGGCAAGTGTGGGGTATTGGGCCACACACGTAGATATTTTCATCCCAATCTTACGTGCTGGAACTTAAATGCATTTACTAATTTGACTCAAATCAAAGTGCATTCTAATTCCAAACATTTATATTCAAGAAGCTACACACAAACAGCAAGGCCAATAAATCTTCCACTCCACGTAATAAACTGCATAGCTCCCCAGCCCAGCAGTTCCTCTACTAATCTCCCACTTGTTGTTGGGATGGGATGTTTCCAAGGTGTGAACTGACTCAAAAGCTCACGCTTCACTTTTTTGACTCAGCTGCCTCCATCTCTCTGCTGCAGAGCTGTCAGTCTAAACTCACCCCTGCTCATTTCCATGGCCTGCTGACAGCTCTTTTATTCGTACCTTGCAGAACAAAGTACATGGCCTTTTCCCCTCCCACCCACTTCTCTGCAATCAGCTGGTGCAACCATGACTCATCCGCTTCTAATACAGTCTTCAGAGACCCGTTCAAGGAGTTTGTCATCTGCTCTCACTGTAGCTGTAGCTTTCATAATTAGTCGCAAACGCATACAGAGGATAACGTTAAAGATTGTCATTTTCTTTCTATAATTTCCCTGAATTAGATGAGGATGGGACAGATAGCAGAGGAGCTGAGTCTTCTCAGGACTTGTCCTCTACCTAATACAGACAGCGTAGATGGTAAGAGAGCTATAGGAGGAGAGAGAGCAATGGGAAAGATGCTGAGATTTTGGCAAAGAAAAGATTGCTCATAGGTTAGAAGAAAAAGGAATGCAGGTACAGAAAAGGAAGCCAGTAAATTAAAGGAAGAATGCAGAGGATCATAGAATCATAAAATCATAAAGGTTGGAAAAGTCCACTACGATCATCTAGTCCAACCATCAACCCATCACCACGACACCCACTAAAATGCCACATGATCCACCTTCTCGTACTAGAAAATAAAGCAATCCCAAGCCCACCGAAGATGAAGAGGCTGCAGATATAATTAAAAATAGGATATTTAGTTTTAAGTGACTTGAGTTGATCACAGGAGCCTCTTAAATTTCTGAAGCTGAACAAGAGATACTGAGGATGGAGTACCTACATTCTGCTTCCCAGTGAGACAAATACCTAAGTCAAATAAAGTAATGACTTAAACATTTCCTATGTGATTAGGAAGCATAAGGATAAATCCCCTTTAATATCATTTATCCAAATTGGGCAGGGAATCTAGAAGCATGAGAAATGCTTGTTAGGCTGCACCTGGAGCACTGTCAAGATCTGGTTCCCATAATCCAAAAAAGATTAGACTAGAGAGGGTCTAAAGGAGGGGCACAGAGATTGTAAAATCATTAAAGTTGGAAAAGACCACTAAAATCATTTAGGCCAGTCATCACTTCATCGCCATTGTGTCCACTACACCATGTCCCTAAGTGCTGCATCTGATCACGGGTTTGTAGAACCTGCCCCACAAGGAAAAAAAAAAAAAGCTGAAGGATTCAGGTCTTTTGACCCTAGTGTATAGAATACTTAGGGGGGACCTCATCACAATATTCCAGTACTTAAAGGGTGACTACAAAGATAACAGAGGCTCTCTTTACAAGGAGCCACATGGAGAAGACAAGGAGCAACTGTGAGCAAGATGCACTAGAAAAGGTTTTGTCTTGATATAAGAAAGAATTTTTTTACAGTGTGAACAATGGATCACTGGAACAACCTCCCACGGGACATGGTAGAACACCCATCACTGGATGTTTTCAAGATACAGCTGGAGAAGGTGCTGGATAACCTCACCTAGGCTCCCTTTCCTCACAAAAGTTTGGACCTGATGATCTTTTAATGTCTCGTCTGCCTAGGCTATTCTATGATTCTATGAGAAATACAATTTAATTTTGAAGATAAGGGAGAATGGAAAGAAAGAAGCTACCCTTCAAAAGCAGAGGAGACAACAGAGGAGACAAGCCAACACAGCTCTCTGTCTTGTCTGATGGTTAGAGGGATAAAAGGAAGAATGAACTCAAACATGCTTGGTTTAATGCTGAAATGTAACTGAAATGTGGCATGTTTCCATGCAGAGGCAACAAAAACAAGGAGATTGGAGCTGAGGGCAAGTTAGCAAGAAGTAAAAAGCAGAACATGTCCATGAAGCTAGAGATAAGCTGACCAATTGTGCTACGTGCTGAAACAACACTGATTTCAGGCCCTACTTCTCATGGGGCATTGTATCTGGACAGGTCTTCATGAAGCAGCAATGACACAGTGCAGTTGTGGGGTTATTTACCTTGTTTCTTTGGTAATCTGCAGTATGTGGACAGGTAAATAAGAACAGACACCAACACTATGAAAATTCCATTTTATTGAAAGCACCTCTACGTAGCTCTGCCTCCATCCTACCTGTGACCTAGGGTAGATCACAGAATCATTAAGGTTGTTAAAGACCACTAAGATCATCTAGTCCAACCATGAACCCATCCTCACCATGCCCACTAAACCAAGTCCCTCAGTGCCACATTTAGCCTTTTCTTGAACACCTCCACAGCCAGTGACTCCACTACCTCCCTGGGCAGCCTGTTCCAATATCTCACCACTCTTTCTGAGAAGAAATTTTTCTTAACATACAATCTGAACATCCCATGGCCACTTTAGACCATTGTCTCTCATTCAAAGATGCTGGTAAAGATGAAAAAGTGGGGACAAGAGGGGCATTTCTAAGCTGGGAATAAAGAAAGAAGGAAACTTGCCCACTGGGGCTTTGCCGGCCTTAGTCTCCATGTTTTAAATGTGCCATCATGAACACTGCAGTTTTAACAAACACAGAAATTTAATTAACGTATTATAAAATACATACATTACTGCAGAAGACAGCACACAGCACCAAAACCAGGATATATGAATGCCTTTTAGCAAGGAATGCACTGTGACATTTAAGAAGCGAAGCAAAATACAGATACAGTTGTCTATGCAATAAAGTCTAATGTTATGTGTACTCTGGCCTAACAATTTCGGCACTGAAAAAATAAAAAAACCTACAATGGTTTCTATGTATGGATAGGGACTTATGAACCAAGAAATAGGCATCAGAGTTTGCCCTTTGACTTCAGAGTTCTGGAGACAAGTATTGAAAGCTTATATGCAACGGCAAGATGCGTGAAAGAGGATTCAATAAGTAAAAATAATCCTGCAATGAAAAATTACAGAGTGCATTTACCAATGAGCAAGTTTTGTCATAAGTGCCTTCAGATATTACTTGATGCAAAAACGAATCTGATGGAAATATAGCCTCTTTTTCAGCCTCTAAACAGACATGAGAGATTTTAAATTCATGCTGTAACTGTGGAACTTTTCATTGTCTGTAAAATTGAATAGTGTGTTTTTTTTTTCCACTTCCTTCTTTAAATTTTGCTAAGCCCTTCTTCCTTCCCCTCCCTTCCCCTCCCTTCCCTTCCCACTTCCTTTTCTCCTCTTTCCCCTTCCCTTTCCCCTCTTTCCCCTTCCCTTTCCCCTTCTTTCTTTTTGGTAAGCTTCATGGCTTAAAAATATTTTTTAATCTACATTCAGTGTATTGCTTTTCACTTTCACAGAATTTTATCTTCCTCCTACATTATTAAAAATTATGAAAAAAAAAATGTAAATAATTTATCAAATTATTATCTTTGATACTCACCAGCCAGTTGTGCAGTGCACTCCTCCACCTAGCCTGGCACGCCAGCTACATCACTGACCTTAAGAACAGGTGTAAAAACCCTGAACCCTCAAATAACTTCATTAATTTCTATGATGGGAGCTTAAAATTCAGTAACTGATTCCTTAGTTACTGAGTTTTTCATATTCACAACGGAATTAACATTTTAATTATTCTCAAATCCATAGCATGGAAGTCTTTCTGTCACTAATAGTTCCGGTCACCTGCTTCTGAAGCTTCTTACTTAAAATACAGAATCGGTAGGAGACAACAACCACATTAAAATGCACTATTTTAGGGGATTCCATACTTCTGATAAGACACTGCATATGTTTTGGAGAGCATGCTGTGGGACCTATAGCAAGAAATTCTCTGACTGTGTGAGTAGGTGTGTGTTTATATGTGTTCAGACACAAAATGAAAACCCTGTATTTCCCACAGAACTGCATTTTTGACAGAAAAAATATCTTGATCTGAAAATTTGTGTTTCAATGAATCAGCATGTTTCATTTGTGTTGTCTTTCTGATGGTTTTTTTTGTTGTTTGTTTGGTTTGGTTGTTTGTTTTGGGGAGGTTTTTTTTTTTCAGTTCTATATGAATGGTTTTCCAAGATAAATGAAAGTTGAAATAAAAGTAGGCATTTCAAAATAAAACTGCCTGAGCTTTCCAAAAGGGTTAGAGTACACTTAGTTTCCAGCTTGTTCACAAACTAAGTTATAGAAGATCAATACTTTCCACAGAATGATCTCAGTTTAAATGAAAACATTTTTTTTTAATCGTCAACCATTTAACTGAGGGAAAATTATCATGATTAACTCTTATTTTCAGAAATAATTCTCATTCCAGCTCCTATGCACTAAGTATTCTACTTGCTTACAAAGGATTTTTCATGAATAAAAGTTTTCTGAAGGTTCTCCCCTCAAGCACTGAGAACTCGTACATAGCAAGGGGTACTGAGACATTCATATTATTTATTTCCATTGTGCATTACCCTGTATTCATCAAGAGAGAATTTCTATTTCCTTCATACAGATTTGTTAAGTTTCCGCACGCTGAGCTTGATGATTTTACATTTCCTACAACTTTATTGCTTTCTTGATCATTCCTTTTTTTCTAGATCATTGATTTAATACATGCAACTCTGATTTGGGGCTCGCAGTAGATTTTCTGAGACTTGTCAAGGATTCATAAACAAAATGAGATAAATAACATTCCTAAAATTAAAAGAAAGCTTTTTACATTCTCCCTCAGCAGTTCCATTGTTCCAGACTAGAAGAGAGAAAAACTTAATATATGAATAGTTTAGATTCCTGCTGATAACGCACTCGTCTGACCTGCAGACCCTGTGAGAGCAACCACAGAATTCAATAGTTGCGTATTATGTTGCACAACAGTGGAGAGAGAACAACCATTTAAGTTTTCTTCTCAACATATAGTCAGCAATGCTTAAACTGTCCTAAGAGGACACTAAACAGGAGTGAAAATTTCTGGAATAAGCTTCCAAAATGCAGTATGCTCTACAAAACCAAAGAACAAAGAAACAACAACAATAACAAAGAACTGGAAGATCAGTGCTCTTTGTCCCATCAGGTCTCCTATTAGCATCATGCAGTGTAGTCCTGCAACAAGACTTATAGGCTGGAGAAGGGCCACAGCTTCCTCCAGCAGCTACAGACCCTCATGTCGGCATTTGAACCATCAGCTCAGCCTGCACCACATGCTACAATCAGGCGCCACAGATGGGACCAGCGTGGCCCATCCACCATCTGGAAAGGAGTTGCTCATCGTCACTCTAACAGCATTTGCAAGTACAAGTCTTTAATGTGCAATTTTCTTCACAAGGCTGTTGCTGATACATTGGACGAGGCTTTGAGCAACGCAGTCTAGTGAAAAGTGCCCCTGTCCATGGCAGGGGGGTAGGAATAAGATGATTTTTACATTTCCTTCCAACTCAAACTGCTCTATCATCCTTTTAGCAAACAAATTCCAACCATCCTTCTCTCCCTGCGCAGAAAAAAGCTATTAAGATATAAATAACATATTCGCAATTAATAGTGGTGCCTGCAAAGACTGGTGAATAATGGAGATTTCCTCCACCAAAATGTCTTTTTTTTTTCCTTAAAGTACTACCATTACCTCTGCAACCACCAGAAAAAATAAGTATCTCTTTAAGAAGAGCTGTGTGTTCCCATAAATGCACCCACACAGAGAATTAAATTACTCCTCCAAACAAAAGGTACTGCATATCTGAACCACTGCAGAGGTGTGCATAAGCTGCCTCCAAATAATCTCTACAGGGAGCAAGGGAAGGATAGCTGAGACAGGGCAGTCCTAGAGGACCCTACCATATGGGGTAGATCGCAGAGACATTCTGGTGCAGCTGGGCACCATGCTAAGGCAGTTACAATGCTTCTACTATCCAAGCTGACTCAATGGCCTTTTCAATCTCAAAGTTCAGATCCATTTCTCCAACTACGCTACATTTTTTTCCAAATATACCGTTCACTCCCTAACTACATCTTACCACTAAAATCTGTAACGTGAAGCAGTGCTTGGGGTTGTTTCAGCATTCTTTTTCTTCTTGTAGTACAGCAACTAACTAGTCATGAGAGAAGGGGGTCTTGCCAAGCCAACAAGCAGAACATTTTGGAAACCTGAATGACAAAGGCAGGAGGCCTGCACGTGACCTCTTCTGCAACAAGAAGATCACCATATCACATATTGCAGGAAACCTAAAAACAAGTTGCAAGGGCACCTGGAGAATAGGTCTAAGGCCCAGGATGTCCATGGTCTGTTCCATCTTTTGGAAGTAAATAACACTGGATACATCTGGTACAATGACAGACATCTACAGTGGAAATAGCTCTTCCTCAGCTATTTGTCCAGGTTCTCCTTTGGACAGTGGATACAAAGTTTGAGTGTGAACTTTCTATCCTGATGTAGGCATTTAAAAGCAGTTATCTGTGTAATGGCTTAGAAATCCTCTTCTGTCCTGTCCAAGAGGAGAAGGTTGGCAGCTACGTCAGATGAAGATGAACCCACCGCAGAAAACTGAAGCAAAGCAAATTACATTCTATCCATGACCAGGATCTCATTTTAAAAGTGAACACTCACATGCCACCATCTTCCCATACATGAACTAGCAACAGCCTTTCTGCACGGAGATCCTTGTGTGAGAAGGTAAGGGGAAAATGAGGCTCTGTTCAAGTTTCTCAGCAGGTGGGAAAAGCTGACTTGATTGCTGCTTAACAAGTTCCCAGACTGCATGACTGGTCCCCAAATGCAAGGGGGCATTCATCTCCACCCCAGTAGTCTTGGCTGCACAAACAAAGTCTCACAGGACAACCTGGAGTCAGTAACCCTCTGGTTTTCCAGCCATGAACTAGTGGAGAACATATTCTTGTCCAATGCAAGCTGAAGCTCTAAAGTGGGAGTAAACAGAGCTGCAGTGCCTCCAGGTATTTTAATGTCAAATGTGGGATGAAGACAGAAAAGAGAACTACTGATAATGAGATCATCATCACCTTTATCACAAATGCACCATGCCTGTATAACCACCTCCATTTATAAAACATAACACAATGGAAACTGCTCATAATCAAGACTCACTCCACCACTCATACTTCAGCTGGCTTTAGACTGTGCGTCTGTCTTAAGACTAAGAAACACTGTTCCTTCTAGCCAGAATAGGCTACAGGGATTCTGCTGCCAACCATAACATATAAAAGTTTCTATAAAATTACAGTCACACATTAAGGCATATGTCTCACATTTAACAATGTTTTTCTTGTCAGCAAATCCAGCTAGACCATGCCAACATTTTGTTTCATTCATGCTGTCTTCAAACTCATCTGTTTGTGAGGGAGGAAAAAGGAAGAGGAGAGAAAAGAAAGTGGAAGAGAGTTAGCAAAATATAAAAATAGAACAAAATTGGAGTTAATTTCACAGATAAGCCTCAAAAATGAAAGAGCGCTGATCAAAAAACTTGGGTAATAACAGCATTTCCTTTACTCCTCTCCCACGGATTGAAGTCGTCATCCTTGATTTCTTCTGGAAAAAGAACAACAATTCTAAAATCTGCCCTCTTCACATCTACAATAGGAATTGGACTCCTTGACTTCTGCTAAGCCTCATCCTGCTGAAAGGTCTTGTCATTGTCACTGCTGAGGAAGTCACCTTCACAAGCATCAGCCACTCCTGAAGAACACACTCATGACAAAAAATCAATCACACTGCAGACAGAAGGAAAAGAACAAAATGACAGTTACCCCTTTGGAAATCATCTGAAAATCTGCATTAAGAAAAGCATTTCCTTACATGAAACACAGCTTATACAACTAAATAATTCATCCTGATGAATTATTTAGAGAGATGTGGACCGAGTATGTTTACAAGTCCCAAGCTGTTTTACAAAAGGGAAACATTTATGTAATTGGTCCTCAAATTCTTTCTAAAATGTTTTTACAATGAGAGGTTTCTGATTATCAGTGTCATTGCTCCTGAAAGCAAACACTTTTTTAAACTAAGCTTTCGGTGGGAAAAAGAGATAAGAAGGAAAAGAATAAGTGATTATTTTCTAAAATAATCTTTTCTTAGTAATTGGTGATTATTGCTGCTGAATGGATCGTTCTTCCAAAAGTCACCCTTCAAGCCTTATCTCAGGTGTGGTATAAGGTATCCAAACCAGCCATAACTGAATCTCTGACATAAGGCATTATCTCCCAAAATAGTCATCTGCCATGTACAGAAGCAGAGAAAGCCAAGCTCATTTCACTATAAACGTCAGCACTTTCCTGTGGCAAAGCATATTCTAAAACTCCCCAAGGAAGTCACTTACGCCTAAGACTAAACCCACCCATGACAGCACAAGGATGCATCTGAGAAGTTCATCTTCACCTCTATCATACTTTGCATGGCAGTCTCCTCTCAGTGTCTGCCAGCTCCCTCTGGGCACCTCCATCGTCTGATATCCTCATGGAAATGCTCTTTGCATATGCTCTCAGATCTCTTCCATCTCTGAATATGATATTTCCATGAAAGCTGCTGCTGACCTTCATCCTGACCATTCCAAAGCTTTTACAGGCCATCTGCTTTTCACTATAGAGGAGTAAAAAGCTGGACTGGAAAAAGGCAATATGCGTGAACACATACATAAATGGGTCTGAATCCATGGCTGACCCTGATCTGAGCAGGAGCTTGGAATAGAGACTTCATGAGGTTCCTTCCAACCTGAATTATCCTATGAACTTATCCTATGAGTAAAAATGGCTTTTGCCGTCCACTTCATCAAAGGATAAGTAGAATAGCCCTCCCAGAAAGAAGCTAAGACTGGCCGGGGAGGAGAAGCAAGCAAGCTTCTCATTCCTGATGTTCCCTTTATTCAGAATAACTTCAGCACAGAGAAGCCCAAGAGCAACTACAGCAGGATAAACAACCTTTGTGCTTTTCCTGGCCTGTCTACAGCAGATCTTCCTGACAACAAGGAGCGTTAGATGAGACACAAGGAAGAATCATGTCCTTAGACTTAGTGGTTGTAATATATCATGGAAGGAAAACAGGCAGAAGATAAGCTTAGGAGCATAAAGGAAAGGGCTTACCTGTAGGTTGAATCTTTCAGACAATTCTGTTAGCTACAGTTCTCCAATATACTGCCATTTTCTGCTGTGAGCGAAGCACCTTTATTTGTACAGTAAGCGGACACCTGACTTAGGGAAAGAAACAAGGCACCAGAGCTAATGCAGCCACCAGCCACTCCTCCCACCTGCAGGTGTGGTGAGCAAACTAGCCATTCTCTTCTGCCCTCCTGTCCCAGCCATAGCTGCCTCTATCTTCAAAATAGTGAAGGATTCCCACCAAAACTGGGGATTTATTACTTATATTGCAAGAATTTCAGATTCCTGTTTCTTGCCTTCACGCTTTCAGCCCTATATTGCTTTTGTGCCCTTTCTCTGGGGAAGATGCTTCATCACTTGTGTCCAATACAATTAATTATCTCTTTTCATTGAGCACCTTTCTTCTTCTACAGTGTGTGCCCTGTCTTTGATCTAACATCTGACAATGTTCTGTGTTGCATGGCTGATGCTGGCATAGATGTCTCATAATTAAATCTAACTAACCTATTTCAGGGTCCCCCATCACCAGTGCATGTATGCCACTCTACGTTTATTGGCACGGAGACTTCAGAGTTCATAGCAGAAAAACAAGTACATAGTAAATCAAATTTCACCCCTGTAAAGCCCAAGCTGACAGGCTGGGTATGCTCTGAGAGGCTGCAGAGAAAAATGGATAAATGACTTTGAGCACAAACAACCCTTGTGTAGAGAATACTCCAAGGCACACAATTCAGCAGGGATTGTGGCATCTGCTGTTTATCCCCAGGGCAGGAGAGTAGGGCAGAAGAAGACAGGACCCCTTTCCCTGCTGCAGGTCACTCCCACCTTGTTGGTCACTGCCATGATCAGGTATGCCCATGCTGAACAAACTGGCTTCAGAAGTCACCCTGCATAGCTTGTTTATGGCTCTGGATAATGGTTAACTTGCTGAGGATACTAATTAACTTGCTACAGGAGGCCTAGCACAAACCTGAGGTGGAGCTTGGTGGTGACTCGTGTGGGTCAGCAGCCAGCACTGCTGATCAGCAGCTGCTGAAAACAAAGGAAAGCCATTTGTCCCCGCTGCCAGCACCCGATGTGTGTTCAGCGTGTGCTGCTGTAGGCAAGAGTTATGCTGTTGTGTATTTTTAGTTCATCTGGCAGCAACTATTTTTGCATTCCAATTTCTGATGCTGAGTTATCCCACCTTCTGTTTCACAATTAGGGTATTATTATTAGCTACGCAAAACCAATGAGCTGCTCGGCACAGCAAGTTTAATAAAGCACTAATGTCACCCGCGACCAACGCAAGTCACCTAAAGAAAACAAGGCTTAATTTACAGTGCTACTCAAAATTAGCAGGAGTCTGCTGATCATTTCTCACTATTTTTTCCTCCAACAATGTTTCTTCCCTCCACAGACAAAAGAATTGATGCAGTTTAAATCTGCTCCCAAATTCCCAACATCTTCTTCCCTTCCTTAATATCTAAGCAGTTTTAGCATAACATTGTGGAATCGTTGTTCCTTTTCCTTTTGTGCCAACCTGCAGATGTTTATTCTTGCAAAAAAAGAGTAGCCTTCCTGACATAACTTCTCTACACCTCGTCCCTCTTCTGCCTCCCAGTGCCCTGGGCTTTGCTGCTCAGTTCCCTACAGAAAAGTGAGGAACATTCTGGTGGACATGACATCTCAAGTTGAAACAGGAGTGTGACTTTGATCCATCCAGGACAGTCAGCAAAAGCCTTTCCACTGACAGCGTTCAGGCTTCCATGCCTTTCTCAATCAACAATGTCTGTACACCCCTGTGCATTATCTTTTCTTCTGAAAAGCCTTTTGTGCATGGGGATGAATCCTGCTGTTTCTGAGGTCAGTGGCAAGCATCCCCTTGACTGCAGCAGTGAAAGGACTGGCTGACTGTCGAGCAAAGCACTCTAGAACCTAACACAATGCCACTTTCTATTCTGCAAAATCTACCGTGGAAAACTGTACCCTCACACAGCTCAGCTTAAATGCAGCTGTAAGAAAGGAGAATGAAAAAGAGAGAAAACAATGAGGATACATGGACAGAAAAGAGATGTTTTCAGCTGAGATTTTAAACCAAGACGGGAAGACAAAGAAAATAAATAAGGCTGCACTGCTGCATGGCGTAGAATAGATTTATGCAGGGTGGTGTAGCCTGTTAGCACCTGTAAGAAGTCCCCTGCAGCAGCAGACACTGCTCTGCTCTAATGAAATCCATCTGCTTTGTCTCACAGAGACCCTCACATCTTACAGCACAGGAGAGTTGGGAACTATGCAGATGTAAGCCAGTACCTGCTGAACTCAGATGCTCAATCACACAGAGGGTGGGCAGCTGCCACAGGTATCAGCAGCTAGCAAACCTGTGTCTTAGGCTAAAACATATAGCTCAGAGGTTAGTTCCCTGTAGAAGCCAAAAAATCAGCCATAATGTGGATTTTCTTAGATCATACAATTCCAGAAGAGGGTTACTCAAAGTGACCTGCTCTTCCAAAATGTTGTGTTTCCCCATGCTTTTCCATCATCTCTAGAACAGAACAAAAAGGAAATTTCCTTACACAGACAAAATGATTCCCCTGTGATTTCATGTGGACACCCTCAAAGCTGGTGCTCAGAAGCCAAGGGCATTTCTAGTGGGAACATAAGGTTGCATGCACAAGAATCATCTGTCTGCAATGAAGCTAAATCACAGCCACTGAGAAGCAGTGAGAGGATAGGAGTGAACAGGAGAGGGAGATAATATAATAGGAATGGATATTTTCATACTTAAACACCACGGTTGTAGGAGACTTAGGGAAGGAAATACCGATCTTCTTGCTCTCTTTTTGAAATAATTTTCAGAAAAGAGGTTTCATTTTCCTACTGTTCAATCTTTGAAACGGTGCTTTGGGCAGTAGGGGCTGCTAAATTGGCTTAGATGCAAACAATATTTCCCTCAAGCCACATCCTCCAAGTAATACTCATGTTCACCATAAGAAACTCATGGTACACTGCTTCTTAGCCTCAGAAATAAATGCAATGTTATCAACATGTTAGGAGTCAAAATTGTGTGTTAAAAGATTCTGCCAGAGCCAGATTCTTTCCTAGTCACCAGATCTGGACAGAAATACAACGCAAGAGATTCATTTGCCCATCAAACTGGACAAAGAAAGTGCCTGCTGCTCCCCATGCCACTAAGTGATGGCAGCAGGTGGGTTGTCTCTCCCAGGCTAAGTTACATTAAGAAAGCCCCACTTGTCATTGTGCTGCATGCTGTGAATCCGTAAGAGCCACACTGCTACCAGGAAGACAGAATTTGAAATTTCCATGCAAAAGAGACAGGCGCTGACTTCTTGTAGCACTGCTGCTATGCATTATCAATACAGGTATGTAGTATAAAAACTAACATCTACAATTCTTCCTTTAAAGTCCAATAATACATGTAAGGTCTAGCCTATCCATGAGAAAACCATATAGCTAAAAACTTGAAGAAATGTAGATGAATATATCTACTGAACACAAATCAGAATGTACAAAAGCAGTGATTTTATAAATATGTATACCAGCAGAAGGTCGCACTACTGCTTAGGCTGTCTTATGTCTATGATCCTAAGGATGAGAAAACACAACACACATCACATCAAGGACATGTCAGGATATCACATCTACCTTATAGTGCCTCAGCTGCAGTAAGACAAGTAAATGGTATGACTCTCCTTGTCCGCTGAAGATGAGCTTAGGATTTTTCTGTGGAATCCTGCAGAACTAGACTCACCCTTTTTCTGACAACTACATAAACTTCTTTCGGTACCAGTATATAGTTATATCTAAGGTATGGGTGCTCCAATCACACCCAAACCACACCACGGCACATCTGATGTTGGGAGAGATGTGGAAATGCCATCAGCTTTCTGGGAGCTCTGTGGGACGACTGGAGAGAGCAGTCCCCTCTGCAAGGGATTCTCTCCTGATTTGCGTCAACACACGGATGCCAGCAGCATCTTAGGACAGAAAAGGAATTCTCTTTTTTACACTTTGTTGGGATGTTCCATCTGCTGCAGCCAGACAGAGGAAATGTAAAACTGCTGGATAGAAGCATCCTTAACACTAATAATAGTATTAGAGAGAATATATATATATATCTTTTTGGATTTTGATTTGGAAGG
Organism: Numida meleagris; assembly: GCF_002078875.1. Taxonomy (NCBI): domain Eukaryota; kingdom Metazoa; phylum Chordata; class Aves; order Galliformes; family Numididae; genus Numida; species Numida meleagris. The sequence continues at coordinate 142,435,651 of NC_034410.1, forward strand.
AGCCAACTTGTGACTCACTTGCCTAACAAGCTGAGATCAGGCATGTCATGGTGTTGACCTTCCAAAGCAGGATCAGCCCGGCAGCTACAACAGCCATGGGCAGCTTCAGCCCATTACCTCCTCAAGCAGTGTTAGCAAAGGTCACGCTGCATCACAGCCTCTGGTTTCCCTGCAGCATGTCAGGCACTGCCAGTGTGCAAAGAGGGACTCATAATCGTAGAATCATTAAGACTGGAAAAGATCTCTAAGACCATCTAATCCAACCGTCTACCTATCATCTATTGAGGGAGATGAGAGGAAATGCACAGGGAGATACCTGCACTATTTATACACTTAGACACAACTTCTCTCAAAGCCCTGTGGGTGTGCTGAGGGAAGCATGGACTCACAGCCCATTTCACCAACCTGGGGAAGGTTTTAACCCATGAGCAAAAAAGCTGATGGACTCCAGGAAATGCTGAGCAAAGAGGCCAAGAGCTTACTCTCCTGAGTCAATAGACAAGAAGGGAGTTACAGCCTTTCCAAATGCTAAAGAAGGCACAGAATACAGTAGAACAGAATAGCATAGTTCAGTTGGAAGGGATCTACAAAGAGCATGCCTAACCTCTTCAGGGCTAACCGAAAGTTAAGTATCTGCTAAGTGGACACAAATGTCTGTATTGCATGAGCACAGGAACAATTTGGACTTGAGGAGAACCTGCCAGTACCAGACTGAACACCTGAGATGATGGGTACTGGAAAAAAAGAGAAAAAAAAGTTTATTTCTTTATCAGCCCCACAGCTCCTGCTAACTTCAAGGGGACCAAACTGACAGCGTCCAATCCTTGATCTCATCCTCCCCATACTCTCAGGGAAAACTTTTATTTTCCATGGTTACGTGTCTGCCTCATTAAGCAGCATATCTAGCCAATCGCCATATAGTGTAAAGGCAGACAATTACAGTATTGCAACAAGGAAAATCACAGCATATGATTACTGAATGGAGTAATAAAAGGCAGTTTACGCATAGACTCAAAATGAATAGCATTGTTAAACTGAACGCCAGGTACAACATTGATCATCAGATCTCTTGCCTCAGATTACTGTATGGTAGGATCTGGAAAACAGCAGCTTCCTTATTTAAAAAAAAAAAAAAAAAAGCACAAGCACTGACTGCCGCATTTCAGAAATGCCTGTTTCAACCTGTTGGCAAATGCTGACTTCTGAACAACAACTATAGTACAAGTCTTCTTTTGTTCCGAGCTCTAAGAGACACAGCGGGTGACTAATGAGAATAAGGATCTGGATTTTAAAAGGTGCTTAATAATACCATTAGATACAAAAATAGCTTTCTCCCTTAGAAATGTGCTAGTGAACAACACTATGTGGGCATCAAGAGACCAGCTGTTAACAGCTGTGCACAAAACAATAGAAAGACAGTGCTCTCTTCCATTACTATACAAATCAATATAATTGAACAAGACAAATGGCAAAATAAAAAAGCGTTCCTATTTAAGCAGAGGGAAAGGGTGTTGGGATAGGGGACACCAACTGGTTATTTGGTAATTTAAAATTGGTTATTTGACATGGAAAAGAATCTTTATTGTTTACACTGATATCAGATACAATGCCCTGACTTTCGATAAGAAAACAGCAGTTCACAGAAGAATTTTCTGACTTTACAGTGCTTTTGAAAAATGCACATTTCCTGCTTTCCCAGAGCTATTTCTGGGGGAAGTTTTGCCTCCCTGTAGTAATCGAAAGTCCATGGATGAGTTCTGCCTTCCCCATAATCATCTCCCCAAAGCCAGCAAGCAGCAAAGTAAGACTACATCCGAATATTTGCAGGGTGTTAATATGTAATCCCCAAAGCCCTTTGACCTTCAGTCATTTGCTTGTACTGATGAGAGGATCACTGCTCCATGCCGTACTGAGGGGCCCCTTGATTATGCACTTTAGATCTCTGCAACACGTATAAATACAATTTTAATCCTGCCTCTGATGTCTCTGTGCCAAAAATATGATCTTTTCAGGGGCATTTTCGAAGGTATTTTTGTTCCCTGATATTGCCAAGTGGAAGTTGCAAAATTGAAATATTCTCTAGATTTGAGGCAGACACGAAACCTTATGCAGAAATACACTGTAATGTGGCTTGGCTGGTTCCATGTCCTTACAACTGTGATCTTGCAGTTCCTCTGTTTAACTAACGCAAGGATCCAAAATCATCCTCTTCTCTTAAATCCCCTGTCCATGAGCACTGTTCTTAACAAGGGTCAAACAGCCCCTTGTAGACCTGTAGTAATGATAAGGTCAGGCTTCTTAAGGAAATTATTTTGCAAATTGAAGCATCTATTCCAGAGCCTTGCCTCGGTTTTCTTTTCCTATCCCTCATCTTACCAAGTTTCCTTGCGATGGGACATCATTCCCAGATGATTTTTACAACACTTCTGCATAAGAACACAAGGTCCTGCCTATCCGAATTCTTTGCTTTGCTGTAGCTTGCAGGAGGAAGTTGTTTATGATCAGAGAGAAAAGCTGGGTCCAATTCTGCCTATACCTCTTTTGGAAATCACAGATTATCTTTCAGCTCAAGGTAATTTTAGAGGGATCTGCAAGCAAGTAGCAAAACACAGGGCTGTGACAAAAAAGCCCTGTGATTTTCAAATCAGGTTTCACATGAAAGACAGATGCCCCTTAACTATAATATCTGGCATGGGGTCATATCCAGACTGTCCCTATAGCATAAATAGGAAGTAAAGTTATGACTGTCTCATCTTGTGGGACAAGCTCAAAAGCCTTCTGTTAGAATGCTTATCATCATTTAAGCCAGGGGCATTTCCAGCCATGCAGACAGGGATGATGTGGGGAGGACAGGGGAATGTAAGGACATCAGACAGGGAGAGCGGGGGGGTTAGAGAAGGAGGCAGAGACAGCAACAGCAGCTCTGCTTACTGCTGTCCAAAAAAAGAGGGGGAGAATAACAATGTAAATACTAGTTACATGGAGGTGGAAAGAGCTCTCTCTCTGCAGTCATTACATAGCTAACACTTATTGCTGGGCTTAAACTTACTTCTTATTCTCTCCTCTTTCACACTCCCCAGGCATGTACGCATTCGTCCACAGACATTTTCCTGCACAAGGATGCTCCACAGCTTTGGATCCCTTCAGTTTTTAAAACAACAAGGGCTGGCCACACACACCTTTGGATTGGAGCTATTTTCCTGCCTTTTTGTGTGCATTCACGCTTTCTCATACAGAGATGAACTGAGCATCTCGCTGCTTGGCCATCACACCCGCATCTTGAAGAAGATATATTTTTCTTCTTAGAAGGTATAAAGATAAAAGAGCAGCATTTTTACAAATACATATGTGTGTATATATACGTACAGATATGATTGTATTGTTATTGCAATGACTCAGTCTGGCTTTAAAGCACTTAAGGTGAATGTGATGGACTACAGCAGGGTTGCTGGTCTTGGCTATCGCACACCTCTCTGGCTTACAGCTCTGCTGAATACGATGAGAGAGATTTATTTGTGGAGCGGGCAGAGACAGAAGTGTGTTGTCGCATGACATTTTTTTTGAAGGGTTATTAATTACCATGTCAACCTTTGCTGTGCGGCTGCTGCCCACTTTTATTTTGGAAGCGCGGCTGTTCAGCACTCTTAATCACATTGGGTTCCCTGATCACTTCATTTCCAAACAACCTTTTAAAATATTATTCCTTATTCCTCAGCTATTGCGATGGAGGAGAGGGAGAGGGACGCTATGGCAGAGATGGGAAATAGGAGCCGGAAAACATGCTTGCCTTGAACTGTCATCGCACTGCCGTTGGAAGCCGGAAAACTAGCAACAAACACTCGCACGCAAACACACGCCAGGCACACAGCACATCGATCGCGGGGAGTTTGCCAGCAGGCTCTTACCTGCGTTGTGCGGGATCCCTCCGCTCCCTCTCCCCTATTTCTGCCCCCCCGTGGGGAGCAGCGGGGCCGGTGCCGGTGCTGTGGCGGGGTGACGGTGCAGGTAGGGGTGGGCAGGCGGCGGGCTGCAGCCTCGGCTGCCGGGCTCTGGCTCCTGCCAGGGCTGCTGCTGCTGCTCCTGATGATGCTGAGGAGGAGGAGAGCGGGTGAGGAGGAGGAGGATGCTGGCGATGATGCTGTTGCTATGGTTACCCAACTCTACGGCGGCAGCACCACTCGGCGCAACAGCTGCCCCAGCACCCTGAACTCTTCGGCACCCAAAGGGATGGAAGGGCACGGGTGTGGGATTTCACCCCACAGCCCTGGCAGGGGGACAGTGAGGGAGGGGAGCATGCAGGGCACTTGCTCCCTGGAGAAGTGTCGGGGCTCAGGGATGCCGCGCTGTGTCCAAAATGGGTGCACGGAAATGAAGTCTATCCCTGTGAAGGTCGAACAGCAGCTTCTGGGAGGCCAGGGGGTTGTTCTGGGGGTGCTCTGTGTTTTTCTAGGGAAGGGTACAAGTACCAAAGTAAAAGAGGGAGTGATTTCAAAGTTCCTGTTCTGATGCAAGTCGGAACTTTTTATCATTTAAAATGAAGGTCAGTCCTCTTTCTTTAAAACAAGACTTAAAAATAGACTTAAAAATAGGATTTTATCCTGCACAAGCTGGAACTCAGGAATTCCATACGAACATTAGGGAAAACTTCTTTACTTCGAGGGTGACAGAACACTGGAACAGACTGCCCAGAGAGATCATGGAGTCTCCTCTGCAGATATTTAAACCCACCTGGATGCTTTGCTGTGCAACCTGCTGTAGGGAACCTGCTTTAGCAGGGGAGTTGGACTGAATGATCTCCAGAGGCCCCTTCTAAACCCTGAGATTCTGTGATTACACTCTTTTGCATAGGGAAATCCCCTTATGAGCCAACTCCTTGGGTGAGAGAGAGCTGCTTCTTACCACAAAACATAGAAAAAAATCTCTCCAAAAGGAGCCCTCTTACACAGCCCAGGACATTTATAATTCATGCCTAATTACATGGAGCAAACAAGCTGAACTTTACCTTTCTCTAGGGATCTGAAAATAAGAAAGGAAAAAATCCAAGGTAGTTGGGCAGATGCATGATCAAAATGTGGAGTCCTAACTGAGAGGGACATGTGAAACTGAGGCATTCAGTTGGCATTTATGTATCAAATACGCATGTCATGAAGCTCTGATTTTGCACTGGAACATCACAAGATGCATCAAGGTCACCACAATCAAATAAATGTCACTTCCATCTAGAAATGTCAGTACAAAGCTGCATACTGCTCATCAGCCATGGCAGTTCTTTCCAGAGCTGGTACTCTTTGCAGGACATTGTGATACACTGTCTAAAAGCTACTGAAAAAGAAAAATCACTGGTGGAAACTTTGTAAAGGGATTTGCTACCTACTGCCAAAGCTCTTTTTGCAGCCTGGATGCCACAGAGGGTATTAACCTTTGAGCTTGAGGCAGCAAGGAGATGCACTGGAAAGTATTTTCTGATAAATCATCAGACTCAGAGAAGCAGTTGCAGGATGTGTGCTGACAGCACCTCTCTCCGAAGGATTCTAGAACACGGCGTGCCCACATCATGTTCATCTGAAGAGTCATAATACGATTCAAATAAAGGCATTTTCTATGTATTTAATTGCTTCAGGAGTCTTGCATATGAGGAGCAAAATGCACAAGCCAGCATACATTAAATCCAACTTCCTCGGAATAGCTTCCCATTTCTCAGTCTTAATATATCTTATAAAACTAGTTACTATATAAACCATTGTCCCTATAAGGTTTTTAATTAATATCCTTTTAGGCAGCAATTCCAATCCCCACTTAAAGACAGTAAGTAATAGTTGTCTCAAATGACTTTTCTACCACTCAAAAAAAAAAAAAAAACGGAAGAAGAAATGTTATCTGTTTTAAGCCTTAAAAGAGGTGTCCGTGTAAAAGCAGACAGCATTGTGAACTGTTTCTCAAAAGCTGAAAAATAGTATTTAGGGTATGTATGGCCAAGAGGCTTCCTTGCTGGGATTTGGGGTGCAGGGGGAGATAATCTCACTGCATAACTAATTGTAAGCAACTCCAAATCATCATCCCCTTAGCTGACAGCAGAATGCATGGCTCTTCTGAAAAGATCACTAAAACTTCGGAGAGATTATTATTTCTGCTAAGTCAGGGAGTGTATTGCAAAACATAACTGCTGAGATATACATAACCAGCTTGAAAGCAAGTATTTTCCGCCTTTGCTTGTCAGGGCTATTTCTTGAATGCCACATCTCTGAGTTACAAAAGCACATACGAGAAAAACTAATCAGTCCCTTTGTCTTCAGGTGCTTTACATCAGCATGGCTGTTTTACACCATTAACAGTCTACCCACCTTAATTCTCTTGTTGGCTCTGGTCTGCAACGAGGAGGAAAAATCCACCCCTAAAGACATGCAGACCCCCCTAAAACGCATGGATCTTTTACCTCACTACCTGGTAACTGCAGAGTGTACACCTTCAGCTGTGTCAAGGGAGTACAATATGGATGTAAAGGTCCAACATAAAAACGAATAAATAAAAAAAATTGTTCTCAGTCATGCAAGAAAGTCTGGCATGGTGAGAGCAGCAACTTGCACCAGTTCAGTAGGGAACTAAGTCGTGTACAATATGTTAAGTGTTGATTTCAGAAGTAGCTACAGTTCTCTAAAGGACATGTTGCAGCCATCTGTGACACAGACTAGAGAAATGCCTGCATTTTCTGTCATAACTTTCATTTTTAAGGCTAGAGACTGTGTCACAGTTTCAAGCCAGAAATTACAGACCTCTGAGGACACCATAGGTGGTAATACACGCCTATGCTTAGGCATCACAATCATGACTCCAGCCAAAAGAGGTAAGTCATTCTAGCCTAGTGTAAAATTCTAAAACAAATCAGTTAAATCATAAAATAATTAAGGTTGGAAAAGACCACTAAGATCATCCAGTCCAACGGCCAACCCATCCCCATCATGCCCACTAACCATGTCCCTCAGTGCCACATCTACCCTTTTCTTGAAAACTTCCAGGGATGGTGACTCCACCATCTCCTTGGACAGCTTGTTCCAATGCACTACCACTCTTTCAGAGAAAAAAAAAAAATTCCTGATATCCAACCTGAATTTTCCCTTATGTTACTTTTTCTCTCCTCTGACATTTCAACAGATCCCCAAAGCTGACTAAGCTGTACTTATCTCAACCACTCTGAAATAAAGGCAGTCGCATCCCTAACTCTTATTTGGAAGAGCTGCCTCACCAAAACCAACCATCTGAGTTCTGATGTCTGCCAATGAAGGACAAAACCAAAATGTTGACGCCAACATTCAACATCACAGGGCCTGCACAGCAGCAAATGTCATATCCTGGATTCCTTGTGTAGATGACCTAAGATCATTCAAGAATAACCTGGAGCAGATATTCCCATTAGGTAAAAATATACTTTACAGATGTCCAATGGAGTAGGCATGTTGCGAGGCCCAAGGTGAGTTGTGAATAATTGTATACACTGTGGACTCCTTTTTTCTCCACTACTTTGTACTACCTGAACTGTAACATTATAGTTACTCTATCCATTCTGGTAAGAACATGATAAAATAATAATAATAATTAATTAAAGTGGATTGATAACGTAAACTTCTCCAAGCAGATAAATTTCAATATATAAAACCTTACACAATGAGGCACAAGTGGCGCAGGTTAAACACATATACGGTACAAGGAGGTAAGGGTGTCTCAGGCAACTCAACCCACATGGCAGGGAAAGACCACAATATTAAGTGCACCCAACTGGCTGCAGGCACAGACTCCATACTGGTTGCAACATTTTTCCTCAAGTTTTGGGATACAGCCAACAGCACAAGAAAGCCTTTAACACTGCACTGTAGAAGTGCAACATCAATACTGTGGCTGGCAAGCAGATGATAGGCCCAAATGCACGCTTCAGGCAAGCAGCAGGATACTCAACAGCTCAGTAGTTAATGCACAGAAAAAGCTGTTCATGTAATTAATTGAGATGCTCAGTTTACCTCTTCGTTTTGATGCAGAGTTTCTATGGTGATGCAGCTTTCTACTCCTCAATTTTTACTATTTCAAGAAAAGGTAAAGTCCAAGAAGCGGGTACCTGGTCCAAGAATAGACAGCACTTTCAAATCTCAGGGTTTTGATTTCTGCTGCATCCTCCAGACCCTCTTGGAGCATTTGGATGACCAAGACCCTTTTAGGAAGCCTTGCTATAGCATTTTTTGAAACACCATCTGACACAACAGGCAGCACAGCCTCACATAATCCTGTTTCATGCTATGTAATAAAGGAGCAGTTACACAAAGGGAGAAGGAGACAAGCAGGATAGGAGATCAGAGGAAATCTTTCACACTGCTATTCAATAAAATGTGTCCAGATTGGCTAACTAAGGGGTATCTAAATTTATTTTGTTGTAGCTGGTGAAAGTCAGAGCTAATAAATATAATTAATTCAAGTATCAACATATAAATGTGTTTTTAAAACCATGCAGCATTTTTATATACTGTATAGGAGAATTAAAGGCAAAGACTATAGCACTAGAAGAATAATCCCTTGCTCAATAAAGTGTACTTCATCGTTTTACTCAGTGCACGGTTTACACAAAATCTGTACCGTGCGATAAATACAATCATCGTGAACACTTGGCTTGCTCATGATAGCTGCATCCCAGAAAATCTTCAAGGACATACTCTTCTGCTTTTCCTTACAAGTCTTTACACTTATCCCATTGTCAATCCACAGAGTACTTATTCAGCTGCCATCCATTCAATACTTCGTTTCATTCTGTCATTCAATTAGAGCCCATCATCTTATTTGCTACAGCCAACTTACTAAGTCAACAGGCTTGTTTCAAATAAGAAAAATTTCCATTTACCCAACAGTGCTTCCTCTACCTGGCAGGCAATTGGAAAGCTTGGAATACAATTATCTCATTCACAACTCTTGAGGACTGCATACTAGATAGAAAACCCAGAGCAAATAAATTAATCACGTTTAAAATGCTTAACATGATACAAACAACTGTCAGGACTTGAAGGAACTATGGCAGCATTAGGAACACAAAAACAACTTTTGAATTGTCTTTGTGTGCCTTAGAAGAAAATTCTGGAAAAATAACTTATCTTCCCATGGTCAGCTGTAGGAATGACAGATAACACATTCTGTACGTGTACATAGTTAAAGAGTGAATAGAATCAGATATCTACTCAAGCACAGCTTTCTAGAGGCCTCTGCAAAATCAGGAGGTTAATGTGGAGGTATGTTCATTAGCTGACCCATGGCTGAAGCTGCATTAATGCACCTGAATACAGATGTCAGCAAAAAAAATGAGCCCAAATATGGCAGATCATTGTTCAGTTTCATGCCCATGAGGGAATGTGAGTAATCCAGGGTTGAAAATCAAGCTACAAACATCCTCATTAGTTGCAGTAGTACCTCACAGAATCACAGTCATTATTTTTCTGATCACCTCTATGGGAAAGATGACTGCCATTACCACTTAGTTAATGCATGGGAAAGCACAATGTGGACTTTCTCAGAAGCACTCACACACACAGCTGAGACTTTCTGAAGGTCTGTACCAAAGTCTCCAAACACTGGAGTAGGTTGACTAGAGAGATGGTAGAATCTCCATCGCTGGATATATTCAAAATTAGATTGAATATGGACCTGAGAAACCTGCTTTACCTGATCCTGCTTTGAGCAGGGGGCTGGACAAGGTGATCCCCAGAGGTGCCTTTTCACATCAGCTACCGTGTGAAATCATGAGCAAGTACTGTATGCTGCTGCTCCCTGCACATATTCCAGAGGTGTTCAGTCTCTGCCCCCTGAGCTCACTCCCTATCAACTTCTTCTTTAATTTTACACATAGTCTCATTTTTCCCCCGCATACACATGTTGTCTCAGTCACACCCTGCAAATATTGATCCCAATCAATCTAAAATATCCTTAAACTCAACACACTTGGTCTCTTCCTTTCCTCTTCTCTTTCTCTTGCCACCTCCTAGACAACTTTTGTGCTCTAAATCACAAAGGTATCTTCCTCCTTCATTTAGCCTGCTCAGGGTGCAAGGAGCCTTCCTTCCACCCTGGGTTTCCCACCCAGTGCCCTACCTTGGAGTAGATCCAACCCACAGCAGCCCAGAGAAAGGAAAGCAAGCTGAAAAGAAGGTCTCTTTTGATTCAGACTAGGAAACATTCGTGTCAAGGAAACCTAGCTGCTTATGTCTAGTTACTGCAGAGCACCAGAAAACTGTATTTATTTGAAGGATTATGGTCTCACTTAGAATGGTCAGAAGTTTTGAGTGATTCACACAACAGAAATACTGTTTCTTCTCTTTTTTTTTTTTTTTGGAATATTTTCTCCCAAGCACATAAGTGCAAGTCTTCCAAAGAAAAGCATATGAGCTGTTTCTAATGCAGAAAAAACTGCTTATTTCTCCTTGATTCATTTATGAAAACAGCTGAAGTATTTTAGCTAAGGTTTTCCAAAATTAATTTAGTACAAGGCAGATGCCCCTGCATAGAGAATTTCAGCCCAAGCAATTAAGACACAGGAAAATTATAAGTGATAGAATCTAGAACACTATGATAAGAAATGCTGGACAACCCTAACACTCATTGGTATCACTCCCGCCTAAAATACATATTAATTTACTACACAGCCAGATGAGCTTGTTTGTTTAAGACTCTTCCCTGGTGTTTTTTGGCTTGTTTTATATATATGTCTTTTAAATGCAAAATACCAGTTGGCAGGCAGTATAGTAGCACCTCGATATCAATATTAATTCAATAAGCTTCACATTGCAGCCCTCCAAGTAGAAGAAAAACATTATCCTCATTCATCTCTAGATAAACCACGGCACAGATAAAGTAATTGTGCTAGAGGAAATTTCTATTACAGGTAGAAAAAGGATCAGGTAGCAAAGAGCTGAATCCAAGAAATGGACTGTTATTCAGTCACCAGATGGCAAAACCCAAATGAGTGGCACACAAGCACTTTCAGCAGAGGTAGAGTTCATACTTGAGATCTGAACAGCTAGTTTAAGTTGCTTTAAGCACTCATCTATAGCTTCCAACAAAGGTATAGCTTTCTAGGTCAACAACACTCCAAATTCCATTTAAGCAGTGGTAAGATGGAAATTCCTACTGTCTTTCTTGGATCAAGGTAGAATAGCAATGTTATGAAGAAGAAGGACTGAACTCTAAACAGTTCTAACAGGTGTGGGTAAAATAACTTAAGATATTATTATCCAAACTGATGACTTTCGGCTTTCAACCACATCTTTATAGCATCCATTGTAACAAAAATAGAAGAGGCTATTTTTCAGTGTACCAGCCAACTCTGTTAATGCTAGAAGCTGCTAGTAGAAACTGCCTTACCTCATATTCACAATGGCTTTCGGGATTCATAGCATCACATGATGGAAGGAGTTCAATGTAACAACTTTTGGAGTGTTTCTACTTTACAGACTGTTTTGGAACAATTGGCACAGGTAGTGTAAATGTAATGTAAATGCAGGAGTACATTGCTTAAGTGAATCTACTTCTATCTGTACAAGAAGAAAGAAGTACATAACTACTGATTCTCCCTCTTTACCTTATATTCATTTCTTCTCTCTTGAGTTATTAGGAAGAATGAAGCCTCGAATCCTACCGTGCAAAGCAAGTTAGCAAGTTTTTAACTTCAATAGAGTACTCTAGGGAATGATAGAGAGGAGCAATGAACTCGTAACCAAAAACGCATTATGAGGATGTATACCATAAAGCTGAGATCAGGTCAAACTGATCAAACCAAACCTTTCACAGCTGTTAATGGTTGAGAGACTTCTTTCACTGAATAAATGACTCAAATTCCATGAGATCTTACTTAAAAAAATAATAGAAAAATAATAGTGTGTTTCTGGTGTTAAATTGAATTATATTTCTGCTCTTCCTTGTCCCTGAATGAACTCAGGCAAATGTCTGGCCCATGCTTACATAGCCATAGCTGAGTATTATAGCAAGTGCATGCGCCACAAAGTCTAGGGAATAATCAGATGTTGGGGATAAGATTCCAGGAGTGCTCCGTGACCATTTTGTAGATAAAGTAGCCACTGATTCATTTCAGGAGAGCTTTTCCTTTGATGTCTACTTTCATCTTCTTTGTTATTCCCAGGGTAAAAATTACCTGGAAAATCAAAGAAAATACTAGGATGTTTTGGGTGGACAGCAAATAAACAGTTTGTGTAGAACAGTGGGACTTTAGTACCCCTGGACTTCTTGAAGGGCCTTGCAGTTTTTGAACTCGACTATATAAATCGAGGATTGGAGGCAGAAAATTGCCTTAAATTCAGAGGACGTTTTCTGAATCTCAGTCTTGAAATCTGAAATCCCATAGACCATGGTACATAGTGCTAAAGGACTAATTCTCACCTGTATCCTGGGTGGCTGGAAAAATTGAACAAGATAAGCCAAAATGAACTATAACTTGTAGACTTAACTTTCTCTCTTTGCATGCAAGACCTAACAGTGGTTATAAAACAAGTGTGCTTCACCTTAAAGATAATCTGAACATTAAGTGTTTACAGGGGAGGCTGCACAAGCTATATGAGCCTCTTTAGTCCATGACAGTTCAAAGAAAAGTGAAAGATACTACCTCATGTAAAAAAATCACAGAACCATATCTTAATATCTGTGTAGACATCTGCTGATCATCTTACAGCTTATTATTTATTGAAGAGAGAATGAGAAGTACTCTAAGTCTAAAGCAAGAGTTAAAGCACAGGATCAGAGAGCAATTAGAGGGCTTCATGGATTTGCTGTAGCACAGGATTTATCTTGAAGTCCATAGATACAAAATTCAAATACATTTTCTCCTCTTACGTTGTCAGAATGCCTCTGTAGACCAGATCACAACATGAGTCAGTGACAATACACACTTCCAACAGGTTTACCTCAGTGAGGATGACAAAAGCTGAGCAGCTGTGGAGATGGAGCTAATCCAGGGTGACAGCAACGTAGCACCCTCTCACTGCACATCTTTAACATTGAGACCACACAGCCTGGATATTGATACCAATATGTTATTCTTGATGAACAGCTGCAATACACTTTATACAGTTTGGCATGGTCAGAATACAGGGGATGACTGCAGAGGCTGGACATACATGTGACAGAAGGAGAGGAGCTCTGTGTTCTCTATCGGTGGCAGGGGGAGAAAGAGAAACATGTTTTTGTTCCCCCTGCTACATCCCACCCCAGCCAGCAAAAAATCCAACCTGCTCTAACAATAATGAGACCCAGAGCCCTTCAGAATATCTATGTCTTCAGAATATACATTATGCTCTTCCCCATCACAGAAGTTCAAGTAGGATACTTTATGTGTACACACCACAGCTGAAAGCATAAGTGGGAGCATGAGGCACCCGGTAGTAGTCTTCCCCCAGCAACAGAGATGTAGTTCAGTCCTGGAAACCATATCATAGCCTGAGGAGAAAGCATCTTGTTTACATATAGATCCAGCAAGCAATCAATGAGGAGAACTGCAAAACATGGCCAATGCAAACACTGCTGTATCCTCGGAGTTACTCATTTCCTACAGGAGTCTGGGAAGGAAGAAACCCTGGAAACCACAGAGACCACAGCTTACAGTCTGAGGAGCAGCTTTGCAGAAGAGGCCCTGGGGGTTCTGGTGGACAGCAAACTGAATGTAAGACTTGACAGCAAATAGCAAATGCAATCAGCCTCCTGGATTGAAACAACAAGAGCACAACTTGCAGACCTAGGAGGAGGATTATCTGCCTCTTCTCAGCACTCTTCAGACTCCACCACCCTAGTTTTGGTTCCCACAGCACAATAAGAGCATGGACAAACTGGAGCAAGTGCAATATGGGGCCACCAAGATGGTGAGATCTGAAACACTTGCCCAGTGAACACAGAATAAGTATAAGGACTTGTTTAGCCTGCAGAGGAGATTGCTTCGGAGGCACTGTCAAGAGGCTCACCATCTCCCCCCTGTCTACAAGGGAAGGTAGAATCATATAGCAAGGGTGGAACTATATAACAAGAAATAACAGGTATAAGCTTAAATAAGAGAGACTCAAGGCTTTTCTCCATAAAGACAGTCAGTCAGTGGAACTTTCTGTCCGAAGAGATTGTGCAGATTCCATCCCTGGAGGTTTTCTAAACCAGACAAACTTTAAGCAATCTTAGCTGATTCCACAGCTGACCACACTCAGCAGGGAGATGACCTCCTGCATTACGTTAGGAAACTTATTATTTGGCTCACTGCAGAATTCTCTCTCCCTTTTTTTCCAGATCTTCTCTTAGTGACCTGCATTACATTCACTGTGAAAGGGAAAGACAGAGAGATAACATGCATGCGTACTTCTCAGTGACGACAGTCATTCTGGCTAACAGATTGGCACAGCAGGTATATGTCAAACCAATATAAAGGGGAACTACAGAATGCTAAAGATAATCACTGAATTTATCAGAGCATTACATCATGGTCTTTTTTTTTTTCCTTTTTTTTTCCAGTCACGAACACAGCAATAGCTTTGGCTTCATTACTCAGCTCTGAAATTAAATGGGGCAAGAGAGAGACTCACTCTCTTCAATATAAAGGGAAAAGTAAACATGTCTTTCTACCCTGAAAGCCTACTTGACCCAGTTCACGGCCAGCACCCAGATATGAGAGCATGATAGAAGATAAAGGAGGGAGAAATGAAGGTAGAAAGCAGGTAAGACATTTCTGGTAGCTTGCCTCTTGAAAAGTGATCTGTTGCTTTGTCCAGTTCTCATCACAAAATATACCTCTCTTTGCCCTGCTGCATGGGACAAGGAATACTTATATCCCCTCTGTGCTTTAATTAGGAGTCAGCATTGTTTCCTGACATCTGCATGAACAGCCAAAACCAGCCTGTAGTGTTTAGGTTTTAGCACAGCAAAACAGAGACTTTATGCTTGAGTGACCACAACACAAATCCAGGACAAGCCCCATGTCTTAACAGAAATCTCAGCATATTCCATGTTGCACATCACTGGCCATAAAGGGGCGAATAACTTATGAGAAGTTTTTCAACCCCTGATTATGTTGCACAGGCTCCTCCTTTCCTTTCGAGGCAGAAACATACTCAATAATGTGGCCAAATATCTCCCACACACATATTTTTGCTTGAAACAAAATTGGGATCATTTTTGGTGTACTGTGTTTTATAACCAAATAGTGCCATTACTCACTTCAGGGTGAACATCAATAAATTTGTTGCTGAGCTACAGCTGTAACGCAAGGAACAAGCAGGGTCAGGATGGATGCAGAATAATGACATGCCACCCGAAAAGCAGTTGGAAGTGATTTACACATTGAGCAAATAGAGTGAAATGGGAGACTGACAAATCTAGGACTATGTGCATTCGACCTGCTGCAGGAACTTCCCTCCCAGTGCTGGTGCAGGAAAACCCTGATGGGGTCATTTAGACCGTCTGCACGAAGATACCCGGCCTGCTCAGGTCAGGGTATCTTCCTCCTCCAGAATCTGCAGAAACAATGTAGATGTTGTAGTTTTCCAGTTCCTCATGTTTTAACAATCTGGAATTATATATACGTAATCTATGAAAAAATCTGCATATTTTATGCATATTTCCTAACACACAGAAAGTATAGTTCAGTCCATAACAGCGTACTGATACACAGGTAAATGTGTGTGCTCTTCTATATAAACACACAAACACAAAATTGGGTTTTACATAACTGCACTAGTTCCATACGGTTTTAGTACATATTTAGTACAAACAAAGTTCCAGTTCATGCTTCTAGCACTGGATAATACTTTGGCATTTGATATCCCTCTTCCTATTGGATTTGCAGATCTAAAAAAATTTTGAGGAACGACACAATGTTGCTTGTAAAAGGTGATCTCTGTTGCACCTAAGACAGAATGGTTTTCGAAACTATTTTCAAATTTGTATTTTTGATGTTCTAAATGTCAGGTACTTTTAAGTTCCTATTTCAATCACAAGGAAAAACATATCTAAAAATGCCTTTTTCCCCCATTATTTTGCACACATAAAAAGATTTTCTCAGCTTTATTTTTTAAAAGACTAAGAAATTTGAGATGTGATTGGAGCTGTTGATCAGTTTTCCCACGTACCTTTTTCTCCTTTTCCTCTAATGTGACTAACCCACCACCTTTATTCCAATTCCTTTCCTTTTTCCTTTCCTGTGTTTATAATAAAGTCCTTGAAGGTGTATAAGCACCAGAGGATACAGTGTTCTGAACACTAGAGGGCAGACTAGAAGCAAACCATCAAGTTTACTGCTCATTCAGTCACGAACATATATATTTTTTAATAATTTGTACTCTCTCTTTTTACATTATATAATTAACTGAGATTATTCTAACTTTAGATATCTACACGAGTAATCATAATTACATAGAATTTTGTTCTCTCTTAAGTATTCTTTGAGAACCAAAGCAGGAAAGCTAATGGAAAGAATCCAAATTTCCAGGCTGAAGGACAGTTGCTTCTATGCTTCCTGCAGCTGATGGGAAACAGTTCATGGCAATAACTCTACAGACATCAGGAGCTCTATTGTAGGCCAAACTACAAGGATCTTTCACACCTTTGTATGCATGCTGATAATGCAAGCACATCTGAGCTACATCCGCCAAAACATCCAGGACTAAATGGTTGCACATTAAATATGAAACGTATAATCATTAAGGTTGGAAAAGATCATTCAGATAGTCTAGTCCAACTATCAACCCATCACCAAGGAGACTCTCACTTGCTTGGCACCCATTTCACATTACACTTCCTCGCTCCAGCCAGAAGCCACATTTGTCCACCCCCTGCAAACACAGATGTGTTCCTAATCCTACAACCTCATACATTGAGTTTCCTATATTTGAGAGAGAAGATGAGATTTCTATTGCTCCTACCTGCTAGCAGTTTCTGATACAGATGCAGTCACAAGCACATCAGAAGCTATAAGCACATTTATGCACATTGGAAGATTTATCTCCCAAGTGCTACCAGAAGCAGGAATCCCATAGGGAACTGAGACAATTCACCCTCATCACAGGACAGCCTGGACAAATACTCTTTCTAAAAAGTCAATCACAACCTCACAGAAAGCTCAGAATCACACCTGGGATAAAGCAAGCATGCTCTTTTGCACATCCTTGACATGTCTCTTCTCTCCACCAGAAGTCTAGCAGACTGCTGTAATTCAGAATATCTCAGTACGCACCTCCTTGTGCAGCACTGCTCTCTCAGCATAAATGCAAATACAGACACTGCAATGTCTCACATACACACATTTAGTGCTATGCAGAATGTACCTCAATATTTGGGGAAGCTGTTTTCTTCCAAATGCTGAAAAAAAAAAATGCTATTCTTCAAGCAACAATTTTTTTCTGGTAAACCTCAGTTCAGGATCTCCCAGAATATATCTTGTGGATTTATGCAGGCAGAGAAAACAAAAATAGCCAGTCTCTGCTGGCTGACGGTATAGGCACAGACATACAGCTGCATTAGTGTGGCTCAAAGCCTGAAGTAATAAATCTCAAGGGCTCTCTGGATTTAGTAATTTGGGTAAAACCATATGTATCCATGTTATATGGTCTCCAGCTTAGAGCTGGCTCTCATCAGCTTGCAAAAACACAGTCTGCAATCTTGGTGCTTCCTTTCTGTTCTAGGCCTACTAGGAAAGTCAAAACTCTTCTCTTTGGCCCTCTGGCAATTGAGAAGAAACACAGCATCAGCATGATAGACCTTCAGGCAGGCTGAAAATGTCACATCAACTGCGTCCACAACAGGTGCCATTTCCTCCTTGATAAAACAATAGTGGTACTTGCAATCCTTTGGAAATCATTCAGAGGGGCCTTATAAGAACCAGGCAACATGGTCATCTCTGTGGTGTGTAAGCCTTAGTGGGAAAAATCCCTGTTGTGGGCCTGGATCCCCTCTTGCCCTCCTAATCCTCCATCCTAGGGCCCCTCTCCTGCTTCTCCCTCACTCAAGGCCTCCTCACTCTGTGCCTCCTTTACCCATGCTGAAATCTGTTTTCCTCATCCAACAAACAGCACCTCATCTTGGCCTGTCTCCACAGAGCTTCCTTTGTGCAGATGTAAGAACTCAGACCCACGAGCCTCACAGTAAGGCCAAAGACAAAGCTAACTCATGGTGCTTGCCAAGCTCTGAGTGTAAAATGTATACATGACAAATTTTAGTTTTAGTTGTTTTTATCTGGGATGGAATTTTGGCCTCAATTTCTTTTACATTTCTAGGCATCTGTCTCATAGTCTTGAGGGAACTGACTGATGTAGTCTCTAAGCCACTCTCAATGATATCTTAAAAGTCATGGTGGTCAGGTGAAGGTGCTGGTGACTAGAAAAAAGGCAATATAGAATCAATTTTTTTGAAGCACAGAAAGGACAACCCAGAGAACTACTGACCTGTCAGCCTCACTTTATGCCAGGAAAGATCATGGAACAGTTACTCCTGGAAGCTATGCTAAGGCACATGGAAGAGATGGAGGTGATATGAGACAATCAGCATGGCTTCACCAAGGGCAAACCCTGCCTGGCCAACCTACTAGCCTTCTATTATATTCTAACTGCATCTACCTGGATTTATTAAAGCCTTTGACGTGGCACCTCACAGCCCAGAAGGGTAACGGTATCCTGGGCTGCATCAAAAGCAGCACAGCCAGCAAGGTAGGTTGAGAGGGCCAAGGGCTATAGGACAGAAGGGGACAGACTCTTTTGCAGAGTCTGTGATAGGACAAGCGGAAATGGTTTCAAATTTGAAGAGGGGAGATTTGGATTGGATATAAGGAAGAAGCTTTTTACAATAAGGATGGTGAGGCACTGGAACAGGTTGTCCAGAGAGGTCGTGGAAAACCCTGGAGACATTCAAGGTCGGGCTGGATGGGGCTCTCAGCAGCCTGGTATAGTTGTAGGTGTCCCTGTTCATTGCAGAGGAGTTGAACTAGATGGCCTTTAAGGGTCCCTTCCAACTCAAATGATTCTATGCTTTTCAAAAGAAATGAACTTAAATGGAAACAGGCGCAGAAAAATGTCAGCTGAGATCACTGAGGGACAAGAATTCACAAAAATCTTGACTTGGCGTAGAAGTACAAAGGACAAGAAAGAACACAGTTTCTTAAGCTTGTAAAAGATGAATGTCAAGATAGTCAAAGCGTTAGCTAACTTAAAGCATGATATTAGTAGAAGATCAATTGGATATAAAATGTTCAGAAATACATTTAGGTTGGAAATTACAAGATGATTTCCAGGAATCCAAGAACAGTGGTTTTTCCCAGGCAAGATTTATAAGAATTGTCATGGATTGAAGAGAGGAAAAAAATTGCTTCTCTTAATTCCACTAGACATTGTCATCTTCCTCTGATCTCAGAGGACGTTGTTAGATTGAATTTCTGCTGCTGCAGGAAAATATGGAAGTGCTAGCAGCCATCTCTCTTCTTTAGGAATCATATCATAGCAGCTCTAGGTTTGGTGCTGGTGGTGGGATGGTTAGTATTATTGTTTATAGTCACCAAAGGAATCCCATGCTTGTATATCCCATAGTGATGCTGAAACTGACATTAGCAAACTCAAGTGCAGTTTTTGACTCTACCCAAGAAATAGGTTTTTAAATAACACCAATAGACAATTTTGGCACCTAAATCACATTAATTTAAATGGGAGTGAAACAACAAGACATCTTGAAAAAACTGGCCCCAGATTTTTTGTCATACTTCAATCTCTAGTTAATGTATAACAGGAAAATTGTGCTGCTGTTCTCTGGCATTTCTCTGGATTTAGACAGTCGTGAACCCTATGGTTCATTGAGGATACATTACTCTTAGTATGTACTTGCACAACAAATCAGCCTTGTGTGGACTTCTGCTCTTGTGAGATAAATAACATTAGGATCTGAGAATATGTAAGTAATTAATATGTCCTAGCAAATATGAATCCTCTACCCTCATTTATTAAAGACAACTCTGCAAAAATGTCTCTAAATCTCAGTAGGAAATAATATGGAGTGAAAAAAAAAAAGAAGAAACAGCACATTAATTTGTCCTTGTTTTGTAACACTCAAGCAGATTTTGCCCATCTATTAATTTTGCATGCATTACACACTCAAGCTAGGTACTAACTGCACATTTGTACTTATCTAGGAGAAAGGAGGTCAATGCTAGAAGTGTCCTGGATGGGAAAGTGCTTGACTTTAAACTTAATCAAATAATGAAAGAATTAAAAGAAATAATGAACCTACAATGAAGCAAGGAAATGTTATGTAATCAGGTCCATTTATATAAACGGCTCTTAAATTGCTGCTTATTTAACATACACTATTGAATAATATATAGTCTATTGAACGTTTTAACACAGTGCTGAATGTTACATGTTAAATATTGAACATATAGTGAGGAAAACAATTGTGTTCCTTGCAGGCATACAAATCTGGGCTTCTAGATTAGTGGTTCAGGGGGAAAAAAGGGGGCATGGTCCCCAGGCAGGGAACCCCAGTGGAAAACAAGTGTGAAACAAGAAAAAGGCAGATGATTGTGTCTGCCTTTTCCTATAAATTTAGTGAATCTACATTGATGCATATCATAAAAATAAGACATACCTAAACATCATCTTTCCCACTTTGCAGAATAGTTTTCATGGAACAGTCCCTTTGGCAGCAAAAGGAGTTGTAAAAGACTGATAAATCACATCAGTCACACTGATTGCATAATGTTAGAGTGTGCTGCAGTATTGCTCATTCCTTTGATTATTTATTTAACCTTTTCAATGGAAAAAAATAGCCTTTTTACGGTCTATTATCCTTTGGAAGGCACAACTTCAGCAAGTTGAAAGGATTATGATAAGACAAACTACATAGAATTGATCCAATTATTTTGGTACAATATTTTTATTTGACTAATGTTCACCTCCTCTGACCCCAACAGCAAGCAAACATTCAGAATGTGATCAAGAACACAGCACACTTCCGAAGTTTGATAGGACAAGGGGAAAAGGTGATAGGACAAGGGGAAATGGTTTCAAACTTTAAGAGGGGAGATTTAGATTGGATATAAGGAAGAAGCTAAGAAGCTTTTTACAATAAGGGTGGTGAGGCACTGGAACATGTTGCCTAGAGAGGTGGTGGGTGCCCTGTCCCTGGAGACACTCAAGGTCAGTCTGGACTGGATAGAGCTCTGAGCAACCTGATGTAGCTGTAGGTGTCCCTGTTCATTGCAGAGGAGTTGGACTAGATGGCCTTTAAGGGTTCGTTCCAACTAAAAAGATTCTATGATTCTCTGATAGTTTGTTAATTACACTAAAAGGTCAAAGAAACTGGGTGGCATATGAGGTACAATAAACCAAGGAAATCTTACTGAAATGCTTACATAAAAGGTGTATATGGATGAACATTAAACTCATAGCATGCTCCTCCAGTTGTATGTTTTGAAACTTTTCATAATGTCTGTTCCAAATATCTTCTGATCTTAACTTTCTGAAGCTAGAATTGCACTACTTGTTCAGTATGAGTGAAGTTGTGCTCTGCAGTTTTGTTTGTAGTGAACAACAGTGAATGTGTCTGGAAAACATGAGAAATTGTGGCCCTCATTCTTTTGCATGAAATATCTATTTTTTCCTTCATCAACTATTACGATTCCCTGTAGCTACGATTTTTATTGAATTATTTAGAAAGATTTAGATGTTGGTAAAGGCTGAAATAGCACTGTTACCATTCCCTTTATGAGTCTGTTAAAAAGGGAATATGAACCTTGCTATTTAGAAAAGATACATTGAGGAAATTTTCTTCTCTTTTTTTTGAAACTAAAAAATATACTATCTAAGAAATTCATTGTCCATCCAGAAACACAACAGAGTGCATCTTGTATTTTGCTTTTTCTTTATACTTTCTAGAAAAAAGGTTATATGTGTACTTGTACATTGTTCAGCCTATAACTGTTGTATTAAGTGTTGTGTGAATGGAGAAAAAAGAAACCAAAAACCAAATCAAAACAAAAAAGCTCAGGCCTAATCTCTCTGAAAATACACGTATCAACCAAGTACAGAGCTTAGAGCTGTTCTTTTACTGTCCCACACAATCCAGACAATACCAAACATAAGGGGCCAGCTAGGTTAATTGGAAATCTGAGCTCTCAGAGTGATCATTGATATTTTCATAAAGACAACGCACATAGAAGTAGAGGTGGGTCAGCAAGATTAATGACAGTAAATTAGATACACACACACACACATACAAAAATTGCATTAGGTTGTCAGGATATTAGGGTTGTTTGTTTTTTTTTCCCCCCAACTGAAAGAGACATAGATATTTACAGGTCATTTGAATTTTTTTCCTTGATGCAGGCAAATGCTTATGTTATGCAGATCTGTTCAGAATGTAGCTCAAGAGTTTGCAAGCCATTGTAAAAACAACAAAGACACCTAGGGATACAGACAAGAAGTTGTGATGGAAAGACCACTACAGCAGTGACAACATTTTTCTAAGTGGAAGAAACTTGAGAGAAGCTTGCATTGTTCTCTAAATGTATCAGGGCTGAATATGCACTGGGAAAAAGCTTTAGAATGCTCAATGGGAAAAAAAACCTTCAAATTCATGCTGACTTCATTTTGTACGGTTTCTTTCCATGACATTTTATGAACAGGAACATTTTCTCGACAGCGAAAGCATTCTTATAGAACACATTTAGACAAGTGTTTAATTTTGGGTGCCTACTTAATTCACATTGTTTGCAGAACTGTATTTGAACTCTTAGCTGAAAGGCTAAAACACTTCTGCCTGGTATCCCAAATTAACATCCTGGGTCAGAGAAGAGATACATTTATTATGGTATGTTTCACCTCCCTAGTATTATAGGTTCCCAAAGATGACACACGTAAAACTCACAGGGGAAAAGTTTGATCAATCTCACTTGATTTCTATCAGCCTTCCAGGTGTCAAAGCACTGGATTTATGATTAGCTCCAAAACATTTACCACCAACACTGCTGAGTCTCTTGTTATCCATGTACAAACATCTAATCCCTTTCTAATTCTCTTTCACTGCTACTCTCAGGAGTTTGTATAGCTTAATCACGAATTGTGTGGAAAATAACATCTCTCTTGGTTGAATTTAAACTTCTTGATAGTTTCATTGATTGCACATTGGTCCAAATGTTCAGGTGTGGGAAAAACACAAAGGTCTTAATCTACTTCCTCTAGACTATTAAATATTTTTGTTGCTGTTTTACAGTATTAAACTTCATAGCTTTTCTTAAGAGTAGACAACTTCCAGCACTCTAACAGAGTCCTCATACATCTTTGCATTCATTTGATGTCTGAAATGTCCTTTCTAAGATAAGGCATCAATTCTGTACATACTATCTCAAGATGCACCATTTTCCTCAGTAGTCTCCAGCATAGTCCTTATATATCATGTTTTCTGCTTTTCTCTTTAAAATTACAGATAACAAAACCAGACTGGTTGGGGCTTGAGTTTGCTTTTTTGTTTTGGTTTGTTTTTTTTGGTTCAATGAAATTCCTTCAAAGCAGGTAAAGGTATAAAACTAGTCACATGCAACTAATGATGACAATACTCCAACTTTGGACGAAATGATTGTCTGAGATGTCTTGAAAGAACATAAAATTGATTGTTTATTCAGTTGTATACATATAAGTTTTTTGATTTTTCTTCCCACTATTCTCAACAATTCTTTGTCCTATAGGTGTTGTCTGTGATTTCATCTTATGTTTTTCTCCTTTAAGGATGAAAGCAAGATTCTCTCAAGACAATAGCTTGTAGCATGGTTTTTAAACAGTAGGTCAAGTTTCTGAAGTGCACTTAAAAGGCAATTCTCTGTTTAAAATTCAGTTTGTTTGTTTGTTTTTTAATTTAGCACATTGAGTTCTACTGCTTTTAAGCATACATACTGCCACTTTTCATGCTTTCAGAATGACTCTGTGCCTTTTGAAACATATTCCCTCTTCTATATGAAAGCCTGAACTTGGCAAAAGAAAGAATCAATAAATCTGTCAGTTATCAATGTACTCCTGAATATGAATAACAGAAGCCAATGGAAGAAAATGAGTGTTTTTTTTTTCCCTCTCTTCTCATCTCTTTCACTTAGGATTGTATTTTGGACAATGCCTTCAGGGCTCTATACAGTTGAATATGACAACTGTTCTTAGAAATTAAGGAAGACTAGTTTTCTCAGCAGGGCAGCTACACTTCTCCCACCAGCTTCAGACAGGATTTGTGAGTGTGTAGCCCTCCAAAATCTGGCCATTAATGAGTATCCCTCAAAGAGTGAACAAAATGAAGAGATCCATTTTTGCTAGCTGCTTAGCGGCATTGCTACTGGGGAATGAGCAACACATTTGGAGAGTTAACCATATTTGACAAGCTTGGTAGGCCTCACGAGAGGAATGCCCTAGACAGATGCCTAGAGAAACAGAGGAAGGTGAGTAGCAAAGGCTGACTGCTAATGGCAGAGCACATAGTTTGTCTTGAGTTCTGTTTTTATTTCCACTCTTCATAATTTTAAATTGGTTTTGATTTGTTCAAATATAAAGTTCCTGAAACAGCAATAGCTTATCGGTAGTGTGAATAGCATAGATGGGTTAGAGATCCTTCTGGAGATGTGAAGGGATTAATCTGTGGAAAAGAAATAAAGAAATGAGGGACTAGTCAAACGTGAACCTCAAAACGTAATGTATCTCAAGTATTCAGAGCACCTGTATTGCAGTGCTGCAGTAATGTGGTGGTACCTTCTGCTAGGCTATAGCAATATTGGGATATGGAATTTCCTCTGTGTCTCAAAACTAATTTCGCAAAAAATTTTTAAGAGATACCCAACACTCCACGATAATTACAACAGTGACTGAAGTTCAGAGCCCAAGCATGGTCTGCTCCAGGGTAAGGCAAAAGATTGCTAACAACAAAAAGAGTCTGCAATTTCTTTTTTGCTAAGCTGTTCACTACATTGCATTCTAATGGAGGAGTCTTAGATGAGCTAGGCCTTGGGGTTTGCCAAAAATCTCTGCAGCGGGCATTTGCAGTAATAAGTCTCACTGCATGCTCAGCAGAATTTACCCACCTGGGAAAAGATAAACCCTCCAACAGGGATGCAAGCTCACTAGAAGGGGATATTAAGAGATAGGAGAGGTAATGCTAATTCTTGATCTAAGTCAGCAAAGCTGAACTGTGAATACTGAAGTCCTGTTCTATAACTGGACAGAAACATACGGAAGCAAGATGAATAAATTTTTATTTGGAAAAAAAAAGAAAATTTAATCCCTTCTCCTGGCTATTTTTTTTTTTTCCATCAGCACAATCAAATAACAAATACATCTCTATTGCAAAATAGAACCTGTGCGCCAGACTGTCCCTGGAAAGCTACAAAGTACCACTATGTTTCTAAGCCTTCAGGCACCATAAAAGAACAAAGTTGATAATCAGTATGCCCTTGCTTAAAAAGCTATTTTTCAACTCCTTGTTGGAAAGAAAAACACATAGATTCATAGAATCCTTAGAGTTGGAAGGGACCTTTAAAGTTGATATGGTCCAACTCCCCTGCAATGAACAGGGACATCCACAGCTAGATCATGTTGCCCAGGGCATGATCCAGCCTCACCTTGGAAGTGTCCAGGGATGGGGCATCAACCACATCTCTGGGTAACCTCCTGTGCCAGTGCCTCACTGTAAAAGACTTTTTCCTTATATCCAGCCTAAATCTACCCTTTTTAAGCTTGAAACTATTTCCCCTTGTTCTGTTACAAAAGACCATGTTAAAGTGTCTGTCTCCTTCTTTTCTGTAGCTCCCCTTTAGATATTGGAAGGCTGCTATCAGGTCACCTCAGAGCCTTCTGTTCTCCAGGCTGAACAGCCCCAGCTCTCTCAGCCTGTCCTCAGAGGAGAGGTGTTCCATTCCATGGATCATTTCTGTGGCCTTCCTCTGGATGCACTCCCAGCAGTCTCTGTCTACCTTGTACTGAGGACTCCACATCTGGACACAGTACTCCAGGTGAGACCTCACCAGGGCAGAGTAGAGGGGCAGGATCACCTTCCTTGCCCTGCTGGCCATGTTCCTTTTGATGCAGCCCAGAATACCATTGCCTTTCTGGGCTGTGAGGGCACATTGCTGGCTCATGCGTAGCTTCCCATTCACCATTACCTCCAGGTCTTTTTCAGCAAGGCTGAGGTCAATTCTTTCATCTCCCAGCTTGTATTAGTAGTGGATGTTGCCTCAACCCAGGTGCAAGACCTTACGCTTGAATTTGTTGAACCTCATGAGGTTCACCTGGGCCCACTGCTTAAGCCTGTCAAGGTCCCTCTCAGAGGTATCCCATCCCTCTGTTGTGTTACCTGCACCCCACAGCTTGGTGTCATCAGCAAACTTGCTGAGGGCACACTTAATCCCACTGTTAATGTCACTGATGAAGATATTAAAGAATATCAGTCCCAGCACTGGCCCCTGGGGGACACCACTCATCACTGATCTCCATCCAGACATTGAACTATTGACCACCACTCTCTGGACTCAATCCTGCAGCCAATTCTTCATCTACCAAACAGTCCACCCATCAAATCTGTATCTGTCCAATTTGGAGAGAAGAATGTTGTGGGGTACCGTGTCAAAGGCCTTACTGAAGTCAAGAGAGATGACATCAGTGGCACTTCCCTTGTCCATTGATGCAGTTATATCATCATAAAAAGCCACTGCGTTGGTCAAGAAGGATTTGTCCTTGGTGAAGCCATGCTGGTTCTCCCATATCATCTCCTGTCATCCACATGACTTAGCAATAATCCATCAAAATTGAACAGTGAAGCAGATTTGCAAATTCACACTGGAAGCCAGGATATCAGTAAGTTGCTACCATGGTGTATGGCACTACTGAGATGCTCAGGACTGAGAGACAATAAATTAACGCAGACAACTGTAAGCCTTTGGGTCTCAAATCTCATTGGGAATATAAAACATCAGTAAAAACTGAAATGAAGTTGGGGGTGGGGACACAGAAAGCTCTCTCTAGGACCTTCGAAGACAACATATTTCATCAGCAGATATGAACACAAGGAGGTTTGCCAAGTGCAAGCTAGCAAAAGCCACAGGATATTGTCACTAGCAAACCACAGCAACCACATTCCATGAGAATTAAAACAATTAAATTAAATGAACTTCTATATGCAAGAAGGTAAAGGAAATGCATTTATGAGAAGATGAAGAAAAGGAGTCAATATATCTTGAAGTTAGTAAAAATGAGCTTAAGCCACTTTCTAGACACAAAAAAATAAACAGGAGATTAAGTTTATCTTTGTCTCCTTTTTGCCTCTGTCTCAGGTGGTAGATTCTCTGCTTTGTCACAGTAGAATCCAAAGCAAAAAGCGTCATTCTTCATGCTAAAATAAAGATCCCCATCCCTCTTTTGTTGGCTGGGCTGAATTAATGTTATTAGCTTCTTAGTTTACTTGTGTTATTAATTTGTACCTTTAATTCAGTAGGAACATTCGTTCTCTATACATTTTAGAAATTTCTCATAGAGAGAAAATGCACAAATGTTTTTGAGGCAAAACAAACTTGTAGCAATTGTGTCAGAGATCTGTGGCAGAAAAGGCTGCCAGAGATGAAACAAAAGTGAAAGTTAAGAGATTTTATATAAAAGTTTCAAAACTTGTAACATTAGTGGAGCATATCAATGTAAACTGAATTTTTACATTCCCCTTAGGACTGCTAGTTTTCACAATAACAAAAAATTACAATTTACTCTTTTTACAACAACATCACAATATCTTCCCCTTCTGACTTCAAAAATATTCATCAATATTTTTGCTTCCCAAAGTTTTTTCATGAAGATGTATCCTATGAAGATCTCAATGTGAACAAGCGCAACTTCTTTTATTTTTTAAATATTTTTAATAAAGCATTAAAAAAGAGAGCAACAAAAAAACATAAAACTAGTGGGATATTTGACTTTTTTTTTTTTTGTGAAACTAATGCATCAATGTCTAGTTCAACAGAAGTAGCTTCAATTCCTAGAGAATTCTCAAGCTGTTAGTCAGAGATTTCTGATGAAATCTTACTCTTCCTGTGCTTCATCCTTGAAAATGGTTGTTAATAAATGTATGTACTGCCAAAAGGCAATGACATGAATAAGGTGTGATGGGAAGGCAAGGGATATTTTTCTCTGGTATGATAGATCTTACAAAAATCTAGTTAAGAGACATGATCAAAGTCTTCTTTGAGTTGAATGTCTGATTGCAACTCCATACATTCCATTGGAAAATTCACAAGTAATGTATTTATGTCAACTGAAAACAAAGTCACAAATATACCAAAAAATTGATGATTTGTTTCAGAAATCATGAGGCCTATTCTCAAATTCCTTTATCAAAACTGAAAGCACAGCTGCATATTTTTTGCAGCTCACGGGACTGTGATTAGTCAATGTATTAAAATACATATTTTTTTTTTGCCATAACTTGAGTTGCCATAATTTAAATTTCATTTTGAACACTATTATGGGTTGAAACATAGCAGAGATAAGTTGATTTTCACTTTGAAGATACGCGTTTAACTCATCGTAATGAGCAGTCAAATCCAAGCATGCATTGTGATGTCTTTGAGTATCTTTGCTTGGACTTATCTTTGCTGAGCTAACTTACAACAATCTTTCTGTATTCTTCGCAAGTCAGTAGAGGCTTTCCTCACACCACTATCAGTACAACACATTAACCAGAGATAAGAAAAACAGTGATTGTAAACACACTCCCATTACTAAAACATGATTGTCCTGATCATCTCTGAGACAAAAGCTCGCTCTTTCAGAGTAATGACTGAGCATGTAACACTGCCAACTGCAGTGTAAACCATTCAGTATAGACCAGTCTCTGGCCATAGTTAAATTTCAAAGTGAGCTTTGTTCTCTTATGACTAAGTCTGTGGCATCTTTGATTATGATCCATGTGAGATAGTTTGTGCCAGCTAATGTACATGGGCTATAAGAAAAAGAGTTATTAAGCTGTTCTTGTGTTGCAGTCTCAACACTTGGCTAAGTCTTTAGGGACTTTAATACAGCAGTAATATTTTGTTTGCAGATGCATTCAAAGAATCAGTATGGGTCCCTAATGTAGGCATCTCAGCTAACAGAGGAATTTTATTTGGGGAGATCATCTTGGCTCTGTCTGTAGATGAGTTCATTGTCTGAAATCCTTTACAGCCCCATCATCATCACTTTAAACTTAAACCTTAGTTTCTCTTCTGTGACATGCAGTCTGGTTTCAGTTGCTCTGAAAGAAGCAGAGATATAAAGGTATCTGTTTTCCTGAGATATAGGAAGCTTAACTTCCAAGACTGACTAGAAGGTCCTCACCCTGCACCTACTATTCTCCATAACCTCTAACATTGTTTTGACTTGATCTGATAGGAAATATATATTGGAAAATTCTGTGGTGATTATACTGGGATTTCTGTAGGGGTTTTTGTTTGTTTGTTTTAGTGTTTTTAACTACAAACATTGTTTCATAGCATTTACTGAAATCTTGTTTTCAGCCTCCCTTCCAAAGATATTTTTGGGGAAGAATGAAAATAATAAAAGTGCATTAAGAAACAGTGCATTAAGGCTTTTTTTTCTCTGTGTGTGTTTTTTTTAATGCACTACTCTATACTGAATTATTAGCAATGAATACACACAGCATGGCCAGCTCTAGAGCTTCTACTAAATTATGACCAAGCTCCCCTGAAGAAGTTGACCTCCAGTTACTTCTTTTTTGATCACTATTAATTTGTTATTCTGCCCCCAACAGGAGGTTTAATCTAGAAAGATCTTATACCTAAATGAAAGCAACTAGGTCCTCACATTTAGACTGTACTTTGGCAGTTTCATTTGACAGAAACTTTGTTATCTCTGCACATAGCTAAACCTCATCCTCTGGCTCCCCTTATCTCTCTCTCTTACTAGAAACAACCTTTTCCCTGCCTTAATGAATGCAGTCTTGCTTTGCTCATTGTCTGCTTGGAGTGGTGTTTCCAAGGATGTTTTTCTAGCCTGCCATGTGTTTTTTTTCTGCTTTTGTAACCCTTTACCTCCCCTCCTTTGCCTGAAGTGGTTTGAATACAATCCATCTACTTCCTTTTCCTCACTTCATCCCTTATTCAATGTTAGTGAGATTCACAGCTCACTAAAGCATTCCAGTCTTGTTTTCATCTCCTGCTTTGGTCTTCCTGCTCACAAGGAAACATTCAGTATGGTGAACTACTGCTTTATTGTCCTTCAAATACTATCTTTGCCATGATGTGTTTCACAGTATTGCATGGCTTGTAAGAGAAAGCATTGCACATATTGACATGTAGGTCCCACACATAAAGTTCATTATAATTCAGAAAGGTGTGCTTTTAATACAAATGTTGACAAAATTCCGCTCTCTGCCCATTGTGAGGACTTGGGTTAAATAGCTGTAGGCAGACTTTTCATTATTCTTGTTCATAATTCAGAGTCTGCACATCTCACCAAGCCTTTGGCAACAGAAAACACATGAGCAATGTACTTTGTTTTCAAGACAGTCTTCGCCCTTACAGGTCTATCTTACATTGGCTGCAGACAAACTTCATGTTTTGCCAATTAAATGTGAAGTCTTTCCCTCCAAACAAATTTCTCTTTTGCAAGACATTTTGAAACATCTGAACTTCTTGATAAATAGGAGTCGTGTGGATTAAAGGAGTTTGGATCTCTAGGAAGTTTCCTTTTGCTCATGAAGAAAACAAAAAAATGGAAACTGGAGAGACCAACTGAATTCACAGACACAATGAACAGTGCTCAAAGGAAAGAGATGTGCAGCAGTATAACACATCTTGCTTTACTACCAAGTATGTTGCAGAAAGCCAAGGTAAGAACTGGGAGAAAGAAGATCTGCCCACTCTAAGTGAAGGTCATGTTCGAGACCATCTAAAGAACACGAAGGTTAACAAGTCCATGGGACCCAATGAGATCCATTAACATGTTCTCAAGGAACTGGCAGATGATTTTGCCAAGCTGCTATCCATCATATTTGAAAAGTCACGGCTGTCTGGTAAAGTTCCCACTGATTGGAAGAGGGGAAGCATAAAGCCTGTTTTCAAGAAGGGAAAAAAAGAAAATCCAGGACAGTACAGGCCAGTCAGTCTCACCTTTGTGCCTGGAAAGATCACGGAGCAGATCCTCCTGAAGGCCCTACTAAGACACATGGAAAATATAGATGAGGTGATTGGTGGTAACCAACATGGCTTCACCAAGGGCAAGTCATGCTTGACAAACTTGGTGGCCTTTTACGATGGAGTTACAGTGTCAGTGGATAAAGCAGGAGCAACTGATGTCATCTACCTGGTCTTGTGCAAAGCATTTGACACTGCCCCGCATGACATCTTGGTTGCCAAATTGGAGAAAAATGGATTTGATGGATGGACCACTCGCTGGATAAGGAACTGCCTGGATGGTTGCACTCAAAAGTTGTGGTCAATAGCTCAGTGTGCAAGTGGAGACAGGTGATCAGTGGTGTCCTCAGGGATCAATGCTGGGACCAGTGCTATTTAATATCTTTGTAGGCAACATGGAGAGTGGGATCAAGTGCAACCTCAGCAAGTTTGCAGATGACTCCAAGCTGGGTGGTGCAGTTGACACTAGAGGTCTTAAAGGTACCTTCTAACCCAAACCATTCTGTGACAACCAAAAATTTTCAGGCATGCTCATTCAGTCTAAACATTTGTGGGCATGCTTCAGGAGACTAAGGTTTCCTTCTCACTGGGAAAAGATAACCAGGTCTGTTGTTTCTGATGAGGTAATAAATCCTGGATACAGAGTCCAAAAGCCTCATTTTCTCTGCTATGCTCATTGAGAGCACTGACTGCAGAAGAATGTCAATAAGCACTCTTGTTTTTGTAAAAAAGAAGAAAAAAAACCCCAAAAGTACCCTGTTATAATATAATTCTTATGTCCAAGGGAACAAAGTAGGGCAAAATAAATGTGATGTGCTCCCCATATTCTTTCCCCAACAAAGTTCTACAGTCAGCACTTCCTACTATTTTATGCAAACACTGAATCAAACAAGGGTGGAATTAAATCATGCATTTTCACTTCTTCACCCACTAAAGATACTTTCATAAACAGAATCCTTCCAAGTATATCACTGAAATCCAGACAGCATCTACCCCACGCTGAGCCTATGTAATCAAGTCTCCATTGAAAACACAAATATAGAGCTGGCTGAGTAACTGATAGGGAAATTAGTTCCTGAGCTAAGCCCTGCAGGACAGGATTGGCAAAGTAAAAGACTATATGCTATCTTATGGGAAACCAAAGACAAGAACAATAAAGAAAGTTCTCAGTTCATGAATTACAGCTTCACACTACTCTTTAGTAAATAAAAATGCAAGCAACAGAAACTTGATTTTACTGTCTTTGCCAGGGAAGGCAAGAAGCCATATGCAGTATTTTGAAAGACTAGAACTTTTTGTACAGAGGATCTTCCTTATGTTTTCACAGAGCTCAGGCAGATTCTGAACTACTGGGGTTACTGAAAATACATCAGTATTTAAAAAATCTTGAATAACCACATCTCCAAGGACCCCAGATCTCTAGATATGTGCTGTTCTCATCTCATGAACTCTAATGAACTCATTCTCCAAGCTTTTGCCTCACTGTTAAGGCTGCCGAAGTATTTCAGAGAACTTCACTGAAAGTGTGCTGAAAACTGAGCTATAATTCATAGCTGTATAGTTCATAACAGTGGTTCATAATCAAATAATGGCTCCACTAAATACTTTTTTTTAAGCAGGTATGCCATCTTTATCAATTCTGTCCTCAGAGAAGTAAAGTAGGTAGGAAAGACAGCAGTTCAGATTTATTGTGTGATTGGATAACTAGGTGGATAGGCATAGCTGATTTACTGGTTCATTCAATAGAGTAGACACCTCTAAGGTCAGAAGAGAACATTTGGTTCACTTGCTTTTTGTAGATAGGAAGCATTATCAATCTTAGCCGCTTAACTATCAACATACTTTCTTCCACTAGATGCAGCTGAGGGGAGGAGGGAGAGAAGGAAGTACAGGTACAGGAAAGGAAATACCTGTTTACATATAAGAATAAACTCCAGAGAGTAAAACTGATGCAGCTATTTATATATAAGTGAAAGTATTCAAAAACTATTGTGAACGGCCATGACATTCCAAAGCTTTAGAAATAAAAAGAACAAGGATTTTGGAGATGCTCCTTTCACTCATTTGATTACTTGATCCCTTCCTTGAGAGCTCAGCAAGTCAATAACCTGTTCCACAGGAATCAAATTTCTCAGCCAAAGAAAGGAATGGAGCTGAGATCTTAGCAATACCTTCTTCTCATTCATAGTTTTTGTTTTTGTTTTAAATGCTCAATGTGTATCAAAAAAGCTAGTGCACCCCCAGCTAAATGTATGTGGGAGGTTAGCACAGACCTACACCTTTCCTCAGGAACTGTCATGGAATCACAGAATTACAGGGATTGGATGGGACATAAAGAGATCATTAAGTCCAACACCTTTGCTAAAACAGGTTCCCTACAACAGGTCACACAGGTAGGCATCCAGACAGGTCTTGAATATCTCCATATCTCCATAGACGGAGACTCCACAAACTCTCTGGGCAACCTGTTCCAGTGTTCCTTCACCCTTATCATAAAGAAGTTCTTCCACATGTTTGTATGGAACTTCATATGTTCAACTTTTAGGCCATTGCTCATTGTTCTATCACTACACACTACCAAGAAGAGCCTGGCCTTATCCATTTGTCTCTCATCTCCCTTCAGATATTAATAAACATTTATCAGATCCTGTCTCAGTCTTCTTTTCCCCAGGCTGAACGGACCCAGATTACTTGGTCTTCCCTCGTAGAGGAGATGCTCCAGACCCTTTATCATCTTTGTGGCCCTCCTCTGGACTCTCTCCAGGAGATCCCTGTCTTTTTTGTACTGGGGAGCCCAGAACTGGACACAGTATTCTAAATACAGCAGGGCAGAGTAGAGGGGCAGGATTACCTCCCTCAACCTGCTGGCCATGCTTTTTTTCATGCACCCCAGGATACCATTGGTCTTCTTGGCTACCAGGACACACTGCTGGCTCATGGCAGACCTGTTGTCTACCAAGACTCCCAGATCCTTCACCACAGAGCTCCTCTCCAGCAGGTCATCCGCTAACCTGTATTGATGCATGCAGTTATTCCTCCCCAGGTGCAAGACTCTACACTTGCTCTTGTTAAACCTCATCAGGTTCCTCCCTGTCCAACTCTCCACTCTGTCCAGGTACTGTGGAATGGTAGCACAACCTTCAGGTGTGTCAACCACTCTTCACAGCTTTGTATCATCAGCAAACTTGCTGAGGGTGGATTTTATCCCTTCATCCAGGTCACTGATGAAGAGGTTGAACAAGACCAGACCTAACACTGACACCTGGGGAACACCACTGGTTACAGCCTTCCAACCAGACTCTGTGCCACTGATGACAACTCTCGAAGCTCTGCCAGTCAGCCAGTTCTCCATCCACCTCACCATTCACTCATCTATCCCACACTTTCTACATTTCATAACTAGGATTTTGTGGGAGACAGAGTCAAACGCCTTACTGAAGTCAAAGTACATAACATCCACTGCTCTCCCCCCCAATCTACCCATCCTGTAGTGACATAGAAAGCTACCAAATTGGTCAAGCATGATTTTTTTTAATTTTAAAATTAGTAAAACTTGGTGGAAGTTGCTATTAGTTTTCTGTTTCCAGAAAAAGTAATCTCCTATTTCTACAGTTCTTAACTAATTAAAAATTTTTTCATCCCCTCTTCCCTTTGTAGTTTTGACCACCTAGGACACTAAAATGAATAGAAAAGGGGAAAACTTCACCACTGCTTGCTCTCTTTGCATCCATTTGGATGGTACTGGAGGCCCCTCAGTGCTCCCTCTGAAACTGAAAAGATATGTTTCTTCCAGCTTCCTACTTGTTTCCAAAGCAGCCTAATGGGATGAACTAAATGAGCTGCTCTCCTTTGTACCCATCAGCTTGGCCATCATCTTGCCTTTTGTACAAAGAAATTAATGGAGAATGGAAGGGGAGAACAGAACATCATCTGTAGACATTTTCTGTTTTATAATATATCACTTCCTATCCCTTAAATATACAGCTCCTGAAAGGTGCTAAGGTGCTGATTTAAAACACCTAAAGCTCAAAATATTTTTCTTTCCATCAAACAACCCTCTTGGGTAGTAACAACACACGCTTTTTTATATTGACTATACCCAAATGAAAGATATCAATAATTCAGTTAGGAAACATATTGCTTTTCTTGCACAAAGAACTTATTTGTTTACAGTTTTTTTCTGTTTGTTTGGTTCCTTTGTGTATTTTTTGTTTGTTTGGAACCAGGAATGGATATGGGCTTTAAGCATCACAGAGACAGACTGGGCAGAATAAATTTGAGCACACAAGTCTGTGTGGTGCCAAGGCAAGATCAGACAATTTCAATGAAGAGAAATCCACTGAGGGTTTCCAGAGTCACTGGTGGTTCCAGTTCACTGTGGCTCAAGAAGTCACTGAAGGTAAAAAAATAGTAGAAGGCTGCGAGAGATGCATGAGAGGAAAACATCATGAGGATCCTCACCTCTTTTTTTCGCTCCCCCTGTAGCATCCACTTCAGTTCCTCAGCCAGCAAGACCTGTGGTCTTACACAGTCTGACTGTGAGAGTCAAGCGATTGTAGGCAGGTAATTCAAACATGTGGCATGAAAAAACAGGGCTGACAAATGCCATCTGGCACCCACTGCATAAAGATGGTTCTGAATGAGTCATTCGTGAAAGAGAGTTGAACACTGAAGGTGTATCTATAATCTTCTCTGAACTTTCTCTTGAGCAAGCTGATGGTGTAAGAATCCCTTGTGGTACAAAGGGACTCCTCCCATTTCCCTCTGTGGCAGTTATTCACTACCAGCATTGAAGGATTTGATCCTTTAGGAGTTAGAGTACTTTTACAAGTAAGGTGCAAAACTATCTTTGCATCAGGGGGAATTTCCCCTCATTATCAAAGGTAAGCGGTTATACAGTGCTGGATCAGTGCCAGAGTACACACTGTGGCAAGGCAAAGATGCCTTTTAGGAAACAGTCTTTATAGGAGCTCCAAAATAAAAGTAGTGCCAAGGGAAAACGCAAGTCCTAGCATCTTCCACCAGCTGCTGTTAACAATTCTATGCATTTCACAAACAATTTAGCAAAGCTTTCTGTTACAGGGTGAGCTTACTGCATGAACAGACTATAAATTAAAGAAATTCAAGCTGAACATAAGCTATATATTCTGCATTAGAAAAATGTAAGTATTGAAGCAGTTAGTATTGATATATTCATCACTGAATGCACAAATTATAGAAGTGATCACATCTCTTTCCCTAAACCAGCAGAAATTACTGGCCATAGCTTGGAAGTCCTTTGGCTTCCATCATACTTGCGGTTAAACAAGTCTATCTAATCTCAAAGCATATGTGTTTGGGGAAATTATTTCGTTACATATCAATCTCTTCATTATAAATAGGTGATAAATTATTTGACAAAAACACCAAAAACACTATTTATATCCAGAAGAATTCATTGTATAAAACAGTGCAGGAAAGGCATGGATTTTTCCAGCTTGCACAGAACAACTCTTGGTTATCTACTACAAGCCTGTGAATAGGTCAGGTTTTTTTTTTTTTTCTGGCTTGCTTTTAAATGGCTTCCAAAGATTCAGAAGTCCCAGCATGTATTAAAGCAGAGATCCACAGCCAAGAATATTGTAAAAAAGGGCACTTGACTGATATGGATCCATTTACACAGAAAGGAGCATCTCTAAGGAACAGGCTCAGAAGACGGTGATGAGTATGATGCATAGCAGATGCAAATCACTTCTTTGATAAAAATAGTTAGGCCAATTCATAATCTACATGAGACATGATGGTTAGCAAAAGTGTGGGGAGGATTTTGCCTTCACTCTGTTGGAATAGTATTGTAATAGTTTCTACCAGAGTAGAAACTAGAAAAGTAACTAGAAAAAAAAGTTCCTTATACCTACTTACACAAATGTGTATAGGGAAAGAGGGGCCCAGAGTATGTT
This sequence comes from Numida meleagris, assembly GCF_002078875.1. NCBI lineage: Eukaryota > Metazoa > Chordata > Aves > Galliformes > Numididae > Numida > Numida meleagris. Next base: position 142,472,779 of record NC_034410.1, read on the forward strand.
GTCACCAGGGTCATGAAGTCAGACAAGGCTGACGAAAAGCCAATTGAATGAGAATAAGCTATTAAAATAATCTGATGTAGGTTTGGTTTCTGCTGCCTTCTGCCAAGCAGGAAATCCTATGTAAATGTAAATTAAAATCAAACTGCGAGCTAATACTTGAAGGAATTAAATCTTGAGGTTTAACAAGTGCTTGGATGGAAAAATAAGATGTTAAAACTTTGAAAAATAAAAGACTAAGAGGAATTGAAAGCCCATGGAGACCATCAAATTGCACATAGTTTAACTATGTGGCTGTCAGCCCCACACACTAATTATCATCTGCCTGGAAGCCAGAGCAGGAAAGTCAGCTGGAGAAAGGCAAAAAAAACTTTAAAAAGCATAGGCAGCAGTGAATTAAAAATGGGAGAGTGAGAAAAATAAAAAAAGAAGAAAAAAAGAAAGGAAAAAAAAGGATAATTATTTGAACAAATATTCCAGAAGGATGACAGGTGTCAGACCGACCAAGACAAAATAAAAGCCTAAATATTCTTTCATGGTCATTAACAGTGAACATCTCACATTCACATCTTGCAGAAAGGACTCTCTGTTCCAAATGAAGAACGGAATTCAAAAAAAGAGTAATGACTTTCAGGAGACAGGTCAGACACTAATACACAGAATCATAGGGGTTGGAAGGACCCTCTGGAGATCACCCAACTGCCTGCTAAAGCAGGTTCCCTGCAGTAGAAAAGCACCCAGGTGGGTTTTGAATATTTCCAGTGGAGGGAACTCCACAAACTTTCTGGGCACCCTGTTCCAGAAGGGGCTTATTTTTTATGGAATAGAATGAGTATGGAAAAGTTAGGACACTGTAAGGTCCTGTCTAGATAGCTTGATCCTAAAAGTCCAGTGTGAAAGACAATAGGGACGACAGGAGAGAATGAGCTCCTTCAGTGTTACTAACAGAGCCTTACCTGCTTGTACAGGAGAAGCAGCTGAGTTGCTCAAAATGAGTACTGTTCCCAGTTTCCTGCATCCCTTATTTTTCTCTTAAACACTTACTGGTGGAACTTTCACTGCCAGCTTCTTCACAGGAGGCTAAAGCCTAGACAGCCATGAGATAAAGTGGGAACACTGGGAGCATGATAAACAAGTGCTGGAAGGCAGAAGGAAAGGAACCTAATGAGGTTCAACATAGCAAAGTGCAAGGTTTTGCATTTGGATCAGAGTAATCCCAGATACGTATACACACTGAGAGAACTCCTTGAGAGTAGCCCTGCAGAGGAGGACCTGGGGGTTGTGGGGGATGAAAAACTTAACATGAGCCAGCAGTGTGTGCTTGCAGCTTGGAAGGCCAATGGTATCCTGGGCTCCATCAGAAGAGGAGTGGCCAACAGGGACAGGGAGGTGATTGTCCCTCTCTACTCTGCCCTCATGAGGCCCCATCTGGAGTACTGTGTCCAGGTCCAAGGCCAACAAAGGAAAGATGTGGAGCTGTTGTAGAGGGTCCAGAGGAGGGCCACCAAGATCATTAGAGGTCTGGAGCACCTCTCCTATGAAGACAGGCTGAGGGAGCTGGGCTTGTTCAGCCTGGAGAAGAGAAGGCTGTGAGGAGACCTCATTGCAGCCTTCCAGTATTTAAAAGGGCATTATAAACAGGAGGGGAATCAACTTTTTACTTGGGTAGGTAGTGATAGGACAAGGGGGAATGGTTATAAGCTCAAGGAGGGAAGGTTTAGATTAGATGTCAGGGGGAAGTTCTTCACAGAGAGAGCGGTGAGGTGCTGGAACAGGCTGCCCAGAGAGGCTGTGGATGCTTTGTCCCTGGAGGTGTTCAAGATCAAGTTGGATGGAGCCCTGGGCAACCTGATCTAGTACCAGATCTGAAGGTTGCTAGTCCTGCTTGTGAACTCTGATGATCCTTGGGGTCCCTTCCAACCCAAGCCATTCTATAATGCTATGACAGCACAAGAACACAGTCTCACCTCTGTGCCTGGAAAGATCACGGAGCAGATCCTCCTGAAGGCCCTACTAAGACACATGGAAAATAAAGATGAGGTGATTGGTGGTAACCAACATGGCTTCACCAAGGGCAAGTCATGCTTGACAAACTTGGTGGCCTTTTACGATGGAGTTACAGTGTCAGTGGATAAAGCAGGAGCAACTGATGTCATCTACCTGGTCTTGTGCAAAGCATTTGACACTGCCCCGCATGACATCTTGGTTGCCAAATTGGAGAAAAATAGATTTGATGGATGGACCACTCGCTGGATAAGGAACTGCCTGGATGGTTGCACTCAAAAGTTGTGGTCAATAGCTCAGTGTGCAAGTGGAGACAGGTGATCAGTGGTGTCCTCAGGGATCAATGCTGGGACCAGTGCTATTTAACATCTTTGTAGGTGACATGGAGAGCAGGATCGACTGCACCCTCAGCAAGTTTGCAGATGACACCAAGCTGAGTGATGCAGTTGACATGCTGGAGGGAAGGGATGCCATCCAGAGGGACCCAGACAGACTTGAGAGGTGGGCCCCTGCCAACCTTATGAAGTTTAACAAAGCCAAGTGCAAGGTCCTGCATTTGGGTCAGGGCAATCTCAAGCACAGATACAGGTTGGGCAGAGAAGGGCTTGAGAGCAGACCTGAGGAGAAAGATTTGGGAGTTTTGATTGATGAAAGATTCAACATGAGCCGGCAACGTGCACTTGCAGCCCAGAAGGCCAACTATATCCTGGGTTGCATCAAGAGAAGTGTGACCAGCAGGTCAAGGGAGGTGATTCTGCCCCTCTGCTCTGCTCCTGTGATCCCACCTGGAGTATTGTGTCCAGTTTTAGTGCCTCCAACACAAGGACATGGAGCTGTTGGAGTAGGCCCAGAGGAGGGCCACAAAGATTATCAGAGGGCTGGAGCACATCCCCTACAAAGAAAAGATTGAGAGAGCTAGGGCTCTTCAGCCTGGAGAAGAGAAGGCTCCAAGGAGACCTTATAGCCCCCTTCCAGTACCTGAAGGGGGCCTACAGGAAATCTGGGGAGGAACTTTTTATAGGGGTAGGTAGCAACAGGACAAGGGGAACTGGTTTTAAACTGAAAGAAGGTAGATTTAGATTACATATTAGGATGAAATTCTTTACTGTGAGGATGGTGAGACACTGGAACAGGTTGCCCAGTGAGGCTGTGGATGCTCCCTCCCTGGAAACATTCAAGGGCAGGCTGGATGGGGCTTTGAGCAACCTGGTCTAGAGGGAGGTGTCCTTGCCTATAGCAGGTGGGTTGGAACTAGATGATCTTAAAGGTTCCTTCCAACCCAAACTATTCTATGACTCTATGACACCATAGTGATTTACCATCTTCACTGCACCAAAATCTGAAGATGAGATGCCAAATGAGACAAGTGTTGTAGATCTTATTACAAATGAAGGAAAGCATGGACCCCTCTACTAAGGATTAGGTGTTGCCCTGAAGACTTCCTTAGCAGTCATAGCTTACCCATAAATAGCCTCAACATCATGTTCAGCCCATTGCCCCATTCAACTCCATATGCTTAGCTTTGTTCTTACAGGAAGCTCTTTGGCCCAAGTGTATGTTTAGTTAATTTTAAAAATGATTTCTGAGTCCAAAAGGTTGTCTATCTTAGTCTACTAGGAAACTCTGCTTATCCTTACAGACCTTGATTTATATGACCTTATTTAAGCCATCAGTTTACAGCAGTAATACTAATTCATATATTTGTCTTTGTATTAAATATTTGTCAGTACCTGAGAGGAGTTTCCTTAGCAGTACCATAATACAATCAAATAATCTCAAAAAATTGTTCCTCACATATGGACTCTATTCACTCTATGCAGAAATATGGACTAGGAGGACTGTCATTGTTCTGACAATGGCACTAGCAAGTTTGAGTTTCATTTATATTGCTGCATATTCACTTCCTGGATGGGGAATACATCCACCATTACAAATGAAACCTCCAAAGTCTGAACAAGCTCTTGGCAGTGGTTTTAGCTGTACATATTTTATTTCAACATGGACACTTTAATATAATCTCCTTCTGTTCTTTTTACCTGGCTGAACTTCAAGGGGAGTGGGGCAGCCACTTAGCAAATGAGATATTTCCAAATGGAAAGAGAGAGGGAACCAGAAATCTGTTATCAGAGACAGCTCTGCATTGCCTTAGTGATTAAAAAACTAATGACCCCATAGCTGGCGCCAAAAGACTTTATTGTTCTCTCCTACAATAAATCAGCCCAGCCAAATTCAGTCCCACTAATTATTATGCCTACAACCTACAGCAGTGAGTACCATATGAAATTACTGGCCATAGAAGGTAATCAGTCTCTCTTTTGAGCCTCACCATGATGGGCCTTGTAAAGCTTCCTTTCAGCCATGGCATATTATGAGCTTATAGATTTGCGCAAGCAGGTCCTGAACAAAGTGTGGCATTGTCATGGCAGGGTTGGCAAACAGGAATAGGTTCAACAGGAGGTGTGAGCTGTGAAATGGTGTTAGTAATGCTGGCAGTAACAAGTGGAGAAATCATTGCTGAATCTTTGTCTACTGTCATTTAAACTTTCAGCCTGAACTGTCCACTCTACCAACATTTCCAACTATTGGTACTATCTAACCATTTTAATCTCAGCCACCTCATCAGTGATTCTGCAGTGCTGCTATCATTTTTCCTTTCAGTCGTGTGTGCCAAGTGAGATCACCCTCCAGCAATCTTGCATCAGCCGAAATCACATTTGCCAGGTTCACCCCCTTCCAAGAAAGTCCACCTAGCTCTGCTGCAGCCTTTCTGATGTGGAGTTGCCTGCATTTTCCCTGCCATGAACATCAGACATCGATCCTATATGAATGGCTTCTGAGTAGAAATGTTTTTTCAGTCTTTTTCAGTCTTCAATTCTATGCTATGAAGTGAAATCTTCCACTAAGATGTTTTGACTTCATGTAGTAGCCATATATTAAAATAAGAATCTTCACATCTTCCTGAAAATCTATCCCTCACTCCCAAAAATAAAGCACTAGAAAACCCAGACCTCAGTATTTTCCCCAGGAACATTTCTTTTTTTCTTTTTTAAGAACATTTATAGAAGCAAAGTGTTGCATTTTCGTCAAGATGTCTGCAAGAGGAAAGAGGGAGACATGCAGAAAAAAAAGTGGAACTTTGTTATCAATGCCATCCCTTCAGTCTACTCTTTTATGATATTTTTTCTATCACAGACCACTCTTCAAGGAAACACTTCCTAAAAAATAAGTGTACTCACTGGGTTCTCAGGAAAGGGCAACTGAGCAGAAAACAAATTTCGCAGTGACCTACACAGCCATGCCAAAGTCTGGAGCTTAATGAGCTGCTGTAAAAGTTCCCTGAAGACTGTACTGGTCACAGTGCCCAGAACTCCAATTTCAGAAATAATAACCATGTCTTACTCATGCCCTTGACCTCAAATTCAGACTAGAGATGAGGGTGAGGAACAGTGATCGCTCCTTCCCTCACACTGTGACTTCCAGGAGCAACCCTACTGTCACTCCTCACCCCACCTTAACTTGCAAGTAGTTCACCGCATGCACTTTTGCCCTCCATTTGAGGTTTCAGAGTGACCTGGATAAAGAAATAAGCTGCACATTAATTAAATCCACATCTGCTACAGCAAATACTGCTGCTGCCAGCATTGCAGATAAATGATATAAAAAGACCCCAGACCATTAAAGAGAAATTCACTTGGTTTCCTTCCAGTGCTGCTGACTCAGAGCTGTCTCCTCTATTCTTGATCTCTATCTCTTTGGCTTGCCCTTATGACCCCATCACTCCAGGATTTCCAGCTGGCTCATTTTCAGCCCAGTTCTCTCCTTCTTATCCAATGCCTGCCATATTTATGCCTGTCTCCCAAGTACAGATAGAAAACACTTTTCATCCCCCTATTCTGAACCTGTGAGCCCTTCTCCATGCATTCAAACTTGGATGGCTCAGGTTGTTGTTTTAATGATCTTGCCATCCCATTTCCTTGGGTAAGAGCTGTGTTAGTACTTAACAGTAACAGGACCATGGTACAGGCTTAGAAGTTATCTGCAATCTTTCATACCTTTTAATTGTTATCACTGCTCTGGCATAATTAGAGTATCAATTAACAGCCTTTCAGACAGGTTTAGGAAGAGCAGGAACCATTTCCTAAAGGCAATGTGGGCTGAAGGAAGGGGAGGACAAAGAGTTTGGTTGTGTGGATACAAGCAACGCCCCATCACTTGACTGTGGAACCAGAGAGCAATGCCTGGACTGTTTTATTTATCAACACAGCAGCACCTTTGTAGTCTAGTTTCTTCTATTCCCATTGAAAAACACCCTGATAACTTTACAGTGGGCCCATTTGCTGCTGGGTATGGTTTTATTCTTCTGTTGCAACAGGCTTGCTTTTCCTTCTGCTATTGCACTGATCCCTCATTGAGTCATCTTGTATTATATTTCCTTCCCCTTGAATGCTCCACCACTGGTCCTGCCTTTCCAGGACCTGTCTTCATCCATTTAATATTTGTGGGGCTTCTTTTGATGAGAAACACTCAACATTTGTCTGCCTCCCAAACCCATCAGCTCCCAGAAGTTGGGCTGGCCTCTGCCCAGTTCTGTGTTCACATTTCTATGCAGGCTAGGTTCGCCTGTTCATCATGTCTGGCAGAATCATTTCCAAATATATGACACAGGATAAGATACCTGCCATACTATTTTGGGTAGTGTTTTTCTACAAAATCATAAATAACAAAACAACAAAAAAAATCAGACTTCTCAACTGTTTTCTCCATCCTTCTCTCATTAGTTGACATCTCCATCTAGGATGTGTACTGCAGTTACTGGATCTTAGGCATGAAATTAACACTGGTACCATAAGAACCCTTAACAATGTTTGTTAATCAATTGTGCTTCTTCTTTCCCAGAAACAGTGGATTGTTTTCCTTCCTTGCTTCCAAAGTATTAGGCATGTCCAAATTCTTTGATTTCCTCTTTTTGCGACATCCAGCAAAGTTCCGCCTCAAGCATTTGGCAACTTTATCTCTACAGCTACTGCATCATAGAATCATAGAATTGCTCAGGTTGGAAAAGACCTTAAAGATCAAGTCCAACTGCAAAAGCATCCTTTGCTTCTTTCAGAAGTCTTCATTCTTGTCATTACATCTGGAATAATTGTTTAGGAAAGAAACATCTCTCATATCCAGATCTTAATATTTGTCATCTAAACTGTTTAATACTTTTTATTGTCTTTCTTCTGCCTGCATCACACTTTTATCTTCTCCTTCCTGGACCTGCACAGTTCTGTGCCCACAGACCTGAGCCAGCCTTTCTTCACTGCTCTTTCCTGAATCATTCTCATTAAATCTTCCTCTTTTCTTTTTCACAGTGAATTTCTGACAGCAACTGCCTATTTATCCTTTTCATTAAAGATATAGGAAATCTCACAAGAACAGACATGCTGTCCTATAGCCTGAAATTGAAATTTGAAAGTCAATTCCAGACATACAGCAGACCTGATGACTTTGTGTCCAAGGAGGCTCATCTTTTATTTTAAAATAAATATATGCTCATGCTTCTAAATAAACATCCTGGAGTATTTTGACCTTCAGAAAGGTGTCTTAGCTGCTTTAGAAACAAACTCATATAAGAGCATTTTCTAGGCTCCTTTGTAATGACAACACAGCCTTATACTTTTTCCCTTAACTCATAAAGCAGCATTCCAAACTTTTCATGTTATTTGCCTGTTTTCATTTCACATTACACTGGAAATTTATGTGACACTGTAAGAATTGTTTATGAAGATATGGAGTGATGAAGAAAAAGCTCTTTTCATAATAAATTACATCACAGTATTTAATGACACTAAATATGATAAGAGACAGAAAGGTAAACCACTCTCTGGTGCTGTTTTTTTCAGAAACAGAGGGATAGAAGGGAACATGCAGTCTGATACACTCATATCATCTGATACACTCACATTTTACCATAAGGGAGGTGAACAGGTTGTCCAGAGAGGTGGTGGATGTCCTGTCCTTATAGACAAGCAAGATCAGGCTGTACGGGGCTCTGAACAGCCTGATTTAGCTGTAGGTGTCCCTGTTCATTGCAGGGGAGTTGGACTAGTTGGCCTTTAAGCGTCCCTTTCAACTCAAATGACTCTATGGCTCTATGATCTCAGAAGATCCACTGTCTTCATTCTTCCTAACACTGTTCTTGTTCTTCATGAAAGTGACAGATTCTTCTATGATGAATTCAGCATTAAGTTTACATTCAACTATTGCTTAATTATATTCAAACAATAATTACAGTAGAGATTAGTTATATTGGCACTAGTAACTACTAGAGATATGGAGGCATTGCAGTCATTCCAGTTTTCTGAGGAAATCTCCAACAAAGGACTATAAAGCAACATGTGGGATACTTTTTTTCCTGCTGCAGTAAATTCTTTTATGTGTATAAGTCAGTCTTGTCTTTTCAAAAAGACAAAAAATATTCCATCAAAAATCATTGATTCTGTCCAGACTTACATTGCCTCATTTATCCTACCTTTGAAGCAGCATCTACATTAATAGCAATAACACACACTACTCTTAGCTATTTAAGCAGTAACCAGCATCACTATATTAATTGTACCCAATATATATTTAACTGAGGAAAAGAAATGGTCAGACCTAGCAATATTGCTTTAGACAGATGGTTCAGTTCAAATGAACAAAGGGCAGAGCATCAAGGCCAGTCTTGTTTCTTGGAACAGTAGAAGCTGTATGTCTTCAGAATTAATTAGGTTGCAGTACCCCATGGGACACTGGAGGACACAACATGGACAGGGTCATACAGTGGACTGCAGCTGGAGACACATCTACATGAACCTGTGTGCAACTGCAACCTTTTCAAAGTGCCACCAAATCTACACACCTGTAGCACTTGACACCATCTGATCAGAGCAGTCCTCTCTTAGCCCTTACAAAATTCTGTTCATCCCTTAAAAAAATGTAGATATTCTGCAGGTTTTCTACCTATTTTCAGTCTTTGTGGATGACAGTGGTGCAGGAACATCCTTAGCAGGGACAACCTGTCAGGCACACACCCACAGCCATTCTAATTCGGGTGTCATGAGGAGCTACATCAAATGCTGTGCCTATTTTAGGGATGTACAGTCCCCTCCACCACTCTACCCCTCTTAGACTCATCTGTTCACCGTGCCAAAGCTCCTGGTTTGATCCAGGCTTTTAATAGCACAACCCAGGGAAAGCTGCTTGACACCATGCTGCTTCTCTCTTCCTAATCAGTGCTGCTCAACAAATGTATCACTCTAATTTAAAGACTGCTCAAAACTGAACAATAAATAAATTAATATTAACAGGTCTCCCTGCACTCCAACAAGTAAGCTTGCTCCTCACACAATGGCTTAGGAATCACCTGTGGACAAGCACAGCTAGCGCTGCAAAGAGGCTGACAGTAATGCAGCTGGACGTTCCCTTTGAACAAAACTTGGCTGTTGGCATGCAATCTGTTTTGAGAGAGTACCAAGAGGACAGCTCTGACAAATGCCTTGAAATTCAGTGCCCGTGGCCCTGCCCTTGCCATGCTGCCATGTGTAGCACAGAATGGTGACAGTTCAAATGGCTGGCTGGCAGATACATTCACAATACATTAACATTTTGTTAGGATCCTGCCAAGTGTATCTCTTGTCTCAGCAGGAAACAACCAACTGCTTGAGCTACATTTGGATGGGGCAGCTGCTTCATCAAAATATCCCATCTGTGGATGCTTCTGCAGGGTGTACAACACAGTAAAAACCTCCTTTGACCCTTTCCAAATGTTTCTTTAGTGCTCTAAAAGTCTAGCTTAATCTCCATTTTTCTGGTTCATGAGCATCTTGTTAACAGAAACCAAAGATTCTCATTTTTCCCAGCTCCAACAGAGCAAACAGACTCTGTTCATCAGTCTTGGGGCAGTACCACCAGGACACAGCTCATTCTTTCATTTTGCCCTCAGAAGTGTTTAGGGATCTCATTATTGGAAGGTCAAGTTACCCCGACACATCCAAAGGTGCTAGCCCAACCACCACTGCGTATCCTAGGAGAACCTGCAGGGTAGCCCCTAACTTACCCAAGGATTGAATGATCTTGCCTTTGTCAAAATCACAATTCTCTAGCTGCTGAAAAACCCCTGCTTCCCTCATAGAGCTCCTGACATGTCACCAGATGTGTGTGAGGTCAGACAAGGGCAGAAGCAGGAAAGTCAATATGACTCTCAATGAGGAAGTGCTTGCTCCTGGTTCCCATGTAAGAAAAAAAAAAGCATCCGGGGTATTTATTAAGTCATCGGCTTTCTGCTCTTCCATAGAAGTTCTATTTCCCATTCCACAGATCAGTGACCTCTAGTCCTGTTAATCCCTTGATCCCTTGTTGATTCAGGACAGCAATGAAAAAGACGTGCATTTTACCCCAACGTAGTAGTGTGAAGCCTCATGACAACTAACTAGGCTGGTGCAAATCCACGAAACTTGGTGTCTGAATCTGAAATGCAGAAATAGAACTGTAGGTAATGAAGCATCTGTTTTCCTCTGAGCAAATGGCATTACTTAGCTTACCACTGGCTACCTTGGAGTTGATGCAATCTGTGTGTTAATTAAAGGGTGAGAACATATAGGAAAGCGTGGGACCTGAGCATGATGTAAAAGGTAGGGAATAAGGGGTGGATATTGTCATGGTTTTGTTTGGGATAGAGTTAATTTTATTTGTAGAGATTTGTATGATTAAGTGTTTGGTAACGTCATTTTGATGAAAATAGTGCTAACACTGAGGTTTTAGTAGTTCCTGAGCAGTGCTTACAATTAGTCAGTATCATTTCAGCTCCTCACACCACCCTGCCAATGAGGAGATAGGGGTGCACAAGAAGCTGAGAGGGGATGGAACCAGGAAAACTTACCTAAGCTGGCCAAGGGGATATCCCATACTTACAGTGTCATGCTCAGCAATAAAAGCAGGGGGGAAGAAGGAGGAAGGGGGAACATTTGGAGTCAAGGCATTTGTCTTCCCAAGAAACCGTTGTGCACGGAGAACCCTGCTCTCCTGCAAGTGGCTAAACATCTGCCTGCTGCTGGAAAGGAGTGAGCAAATTCCTTGTTTTGCTTTCTTTGTGCCTTTTTCTAGACTGAAATAGCTACAAGGACAATCAAAAATCCGACAGTAGGTTGCTGTACACCTCAGGGTTCAGAGATCACATGTAAAGTACAGGGGAGGTAATGGGCTTAAGTTGCACCAACGGAGGTTCAGGTTGTATATTAAGAATATTAATTTATAATTTATAATAATAATTAATGTATATTAAGAATATTATATTAAGAAAAACTTCTTCTCAGAAAGAGTGGTGTTACAACAGGCTGCCCAGTGAGGTGGTGGAGGTTTTCAAGAAATGTGTAGATGTGGCACTGAGAGACATGGTTTAGTGGTCACGGTGGTGATGGTTGGTCTTTTCCAACTGTAACAATTCTATGATTAAGGTTGTGAAGAAAAGGAAACAAAGCAAAGTAAAAAATATCAGTGTGAAACTGAATAGCTGTTGTACCACGTAGGCAGCATGTGTGAGTTGCTTAGCATGATGCAGCACCAGCTGCTTCCTACCTAATGCCAGTCAAACCAAGAACACTGAGAGGAAGAGGAGGGAGGGACACACTTAGAGATCAGCCCTCAGCTGGAGACAGACTGTGTTTGGGGTTTGTGCATTATAATTTCAGAGAACAAATCAGATGTCTTCTTAGACAATCAATACAGTAACTCCTACCATGAATCCAGATCAGCAGAGCAATAACGATTTACGCACACAGCTATCGGATCCATAGTATTTACTCCAAGTGTAACAGAAAGAACATTTTGGCTTGCAGTCAACAAAATAGACTGCACAGGGGAAAAGGAGCAAGTTGAATGTGACCTTTTCAACTGGAAACTAATCCTGAGCACTTTAAGACTCCCTTGATTTTAGAGGGTACTGAAATGAACAGAGGAAACTCAACATGTTACAGATCCACCTCTGAATCAACCTACTGGTGAATCAGCAAATTGATAAGGATAAGAATGGACCATAAAGCAGTCTACATCCACAAAAGGAGAAGGCAAACTAGCTTTCACTGACCAGATATTGTTCACCCCATGTGCAATAGTCAATCAGTCCAAAATCTATTCTGAAATACTTCACTATATAACCTACTACAGCCTGGAGGCAGGTCTAGTAGAGGCATTCACATTATAATTTGTAAGAGCCCAGTTTTCCTGTTTGCTGATGGCCATGAAATCCTTGGCTAAAGGATTCAGCAGCTTCTGAGCCAAGACCAAGCATGGTGCAGAACAGCTATGTGACCCTGGTTCTTTTTCCCTAATAAAATTGCTGGGAGGTGGTGGTGAGCACATGTATCCTTATTGCGAGGACACTCATGAGTTAAAGCCACACTAGACCAGAAAAGTGAAAACAAAGAGGAAAGGAGTGGCAGAGATGCATTAGCTAACAACTTCAGCATTCAAGAGGGAAAAATATTGACACACAAAAAAGGTATGAGACTCCAATTAAAAAAGCAGAAAATCAGAAGATGGAAGCTCAGCAGCATCACGGATCAGTCTGTTCCAGGGAGCAATGGAGATGAGCCCTTCCCCGTCTGATTGATGACTGCCTTGCCAGCAGACACTGTGGTGAGCATATTAATGCCTGATGTGCCAGGCCATTAAACCTGGCTATTTACTGTGTGCATCAGCCAGCAAAGAATTGCTGTGCGTTCTTAAGATGCATACATGCTGCTCGGAGTGTTTCAACACTAAAGATGCCTGGATCAAGCAAGCTGGAACAAGAGAGTTTTTGTCCACCCAGGCAACTGTTCAGACAGACAACTCAAAGTGTATGAGGAATAGCTGAGGTCAACTGGTTTGTTCAGTGCAATCTGCCAGAGTTCAAGGAAGGTTTGGACAATGCTCTCAGTCATATGGTCTGGTTTTTGTGTGGTCCTGTGTTGCCCAGAGTTGGACTATGATCCCTACAGATCCCTTTCAACTCCATATATTCTAGTATTCTACCTTAAGTCTTTGCAGCAGAAGCACCCTTCTCTCTGCATTCTGCCAATTGCAGCCACTCATTTCTATGTTCTGACCAAGAGGTAGGCTGACTCAGGTATAGTTTAAAAAGCACGTGTTCCACTGGCTTGAAAGATCACTGAGACATAAATAACATTCCTTGCTTCCAACACAGATAGAAAGCTTCCAACAGTTTGCAGAATAATTTCATTTTTCTGTTGGGGTCAAATCTAATCATTTGTAGTTGCAACTCAGATCATGATGTTTCAGAATAGTAACTGCTGTGATGACATGTGAAAGAAATACATGGCAACACCTAGAAATCTCGGGGTGAACACTGAAATCTAAAAAGCACATAACTAAATAAAACCACTAAGATTTAAATGGTTAAAACTGTACTGAAGCATCAGTATTGAAACATGTAGCAAAAATTATATAAAAGCCAACTCATATTTATTTTTATTTCACACTAGAATAAAAGTGCCAAAGCTTGATACAAAGAAAAATCATCTTTTTCAGTCTAGATTTATAGATTGCCACCTGGCTTTTAATTTATCTCCTTTCTCTAATTAACAGGCTGTGTCTCTGGAAGAGAGGAACATTAATGACACAAGACAACAGTGTCATCTCCTACCACAGAATAAATGTTGAAGAAAGAAAAATATCAAAGGGGTTGTTCAAAATAAATCAAAAGCCCTGGCCAAGTTGGCTGGCTGCGTGGCAGATATTTATTGCCTCACACAATCCTTATAGAGGGACAACAGCTGGCACCGATTGGTTAGAAATAAATTAAGAAAGGTACTTCCAGCAAAAGAAACAAATAATAGTGTTCAATATTTTCTTGCTGGTTAAGGTAGAAACAGTCTCTTGAGCAGAGGGAGCACGAAATGGAGATGTGTTTAAATCACAACATTCAGCAATGAATTCTACCCTCAGTCAACACTAGTGTCAATTAAAAATGTATGTATATATTGCTATTTCATTTTTATTGCATTTCATATTGTATCTTATTCAGGAAACACACTTTATCATTTTTAAGGGTCAGTCCTGTTTGGAAGCATTTCTTCTCAGGTTCAGAGTGTTCAGTAATTTTTGGGCTGCAGCTGGAGCTCCGTGAACCCCCAGTCACTAGGACCACGGTAAGGTAGTGATAATATTTCCAAGCACAGCAAAGTTCTTCTGATCTGAGGCCCAGACACATGAGGCTAAGCAGATCTTGGGAATAACTCCTAGCTCCTCTTAACCAGGGGCACTATATTCAGACATTTTCTGACTTAGGCAGAGATGGTACCTGCAGGTACCATCATCTCCAACTAAGACCTTTCGCCAAGCATGTGTTGTCAGTGTTCAGCAGTGCCAAATATCACCCAAGCATTCACATGCTTTTAAAGTTTAGTTTATTTGGATTAGCAAAGGCTGAGTTTTTAACCTTTACATCAGTAATTAACAGAATTCTGCAATCTGCTCTGCTAAAAATGTAATTTCTAGTGACACAGGCTCCATTTTTGAGGGAAACTAGGTGCAAGAGTAACAAATATGGCTATGTAGCTACTCTCAGGCTAAAGCTAAGAAAGGATTACAAAGTTTAGCAAAGGTCATAGATCTCCCACAGCATACATTAATTTCCCAGGTAAGGCTGGAGGGAACAACACAACACAATCTTCTATTCTGAGCTACTCCATGACAGCTTTAGAGCCTTTCACTCAGTGCAGCAGGGAAGATTCTTCTTTCTTAGTATGTTCGTACATTTAAGTTATTCAAACTGTTATTGAACGAGGTCAGATATGTTAGTAAGATGTATGGTGGTCACCCTATTTAAGATTGCATCTGGGCCAGCTGAGACGTATTATGTGTCTGCTGTTTTATACAAAGGGCTTTATAAAATAAATGATCGTGATCCTTTCCTCTCAGTTTGTGCAATGGTTTTCAGGAACTATAAAGGTAAAACAGTATCTTCAAGCAGTGGTACAGGAGTTCAGCTTTGTTTTTGCAAGACAATGAAAACACCATCTGCTTTGATAGAGTAGAATGACACTTCTGATTTTTCTCCTCTCAGCATCCAGTATCTCTCAAAACTGCAAGAACAATCCTTGCTGCTTCCGATACCTCTCTTCCTGCTGTACAGAGTCTGAAACTCGGGACGACACTTTCAGAAATCAGACCAGATCTCATGGAATAGGAATGTATATTTCTGCTATTATTCCTTTCCTATATCATTTCGGGATAGGCTTTATGCAATCACCTTCAAACTCTTTTAGTAAATGTTTATTCTTAAAGGGAAAAAAAGTGCATTTTAATAGCATTTTTTGACCTTAATTCTTCTACCTACATCAGAAGGGGTTTCAAGGCATTCAGCTCAAAGAAAAGTGAGACAAGCAAAAGCAGCCAATATGAAAATAAATGACATAGCATACAAGGATATGGTTAAATGCACAGAATGGGGATCTGTACTACATCCCTCAGATGCCAGCTACTGGGCACTTGCATCTCATAGTGTCGTGGCTAACCATGGGTACCTGGGCTTGCTATTTGCAGCACAGAGAAGCCAGTGAGACAAATCATTTAGATCTATGGTCAAAGGTAACGAAGTCAGGGTACACAAAGAGAAATGCAAAGGAGTCAGTATTAATTCAAGCCAAGACCTGACTATGAGGGCTGCTCCAAAAGCAATGCCTCCTATCTGATTATGTTAGCCCACAACATCAAAGGTAGGTGTTGGTGGTATGGCAGTAGAGATTGAACCTTCCTGCCAATGTTCCATTACATTTTATTGTTGTGCGACAGACAGCAGCAGACAGGTGGTCTGACAAATTAGCATCTGACATGGAAGCGCATATGAAGCAAAGGTGTGGAACTGAATTCCTCCATGAGGAAAAAATTGCACTGATTGACATTCACCAACACTTGCTGAACGTTTTTGGAGACCAAATAGTGGATGTGAGCACAGAGAGGCAATGGGTGGCGCCTTTCAGCAGTGATGACAGTGACAGTGGGTCCACATTTGCAGGGGTAGATTTTTATGAGTGCTGCACGCAGGCTTTTGTTTATCAGTAGCAAAAGTGTGTTGCTAATGGTGGTGCCTCTATTGAAAAATCATGTTTTGTATCTGCGAACTTGCTCTAACAAATTGTTAAAGTACTTGTGATCTTTGTATCCAGTGTAATTTCCATGGAAATAAATAGGAGGTATTACTTTTGGAACGATCTATGTAGAATAGTCAGGGTAATGTGAGGGTTCTTGCAAGTCCAGAAATGCACAGAGGGCGGGTTAGATCTAGAAAGCAGTAACAATAGTGTCATGTTGGTATTTTCTCACAGCAGCACCCACTGCAGTAAAAAGGCTCAGGTATATCAGCATCCCACCCTCTTCAATGCTATGGAATCACTGTCCATCTGTGGTAAGGTTTTCCATTTTTATTATTTGAAATTGCATCCAGAGGCAGTGAGTGACATGCCAGAGGGCATAAAGGAAGCCCACCACAGAGAAGAGTCAAACATCCATTTTCTAAGTGTGTGGGCTTTTGCACACAGCACTGGACCATCGTTCTGTCCCTCTACCTTTGAAGGTAAAAATCCACAGGGAACATAAAAACGGAAGAGATTTAATGTGATCATTAAGTTGGTATGCAGACTTGCAACTGAAATTCCTGTGTTGTCTTTTTCCTCTTGGCTTTGTATTTCTTTTGTTCACCCTCTCTTTATGTGCATCATTGCAGAGGAACTGCTGACAGTCACTGCTTCAGATGTGGGACTATATCACAGCAGGATTAGCTAAATTGCAAAGGCAGAGCATATACAGTGTCAACTCCCTTCCTATTTGCATCCCAGAGGCAGATGGCAATAAGAAATGAATTTTCTCATATTGTTAAAGCCTGTGCTTTTTTACCTGTGAGAAGGATTTTTGCTTTGGTTCAAGAAAGGAACAGATTTTATAATTACAACAGAAAAGATGAATAGGCTCTACATCAAGGTGACTAATCTTTTCTGCATTTCTTTTTTTTAACTAAAGCTGTCAAAAATTGCTTTTTCTTTGTGATAAGCCATGCAGATTATTATTCTTGCAAAAGGAACACATAATGACACAACCCCATGTTGGAGATGCTCTTTATCCCACACAGACTGGGAGATCCCATGATATTGGGATATGCTATGCTGGTGCATAATCCATTTTGAATTTGAAGCTCTCACTGGTTATTAACTATAGTAAGGTATTGTACGTAACACAGCCAAGACCACATTTCTCAAGATCTTCCAGATAGATCAGAGAAGGAAGCCCGCGAGAGCATGTTGAAACAGAAGAGATAGGAAAGAGTAGCTCATATTTTTATTATTATCATGTATTTATAAGATTTTCCTCTGCAAAGATACTTCTTTGGGAAGATAGGCTATATTGCATTCAAGCTTTTGGTGTGAGGATGAAGTAAAAATCCCTGTTATTCCTCTAGAGACAAATAACTACAGCTGAATTACATCAAAGGGGTCCCACAAATGAAAAACCATTTTCAGTTTTCTTACAGGCAGATACAAATAAGTTTTTTTTCTTCTTTCAGATACAATACAATGAGTAACCACAGAAAACTGTCCTGCTAAGTCTAATCCTGATTGCGGTTGCTGTGGCACAAGCATCTCCCAGATATCTTCCTTCTGCTGTGGTCTGGACCTAAACCATGAACCACAACCCCCTCCTCCTGAGACATCAGCCAATAAAGTCTTCTCCTTCCTCAGACATAGGCGAAAAACAACAAAAAAAACCAACTTACCTCTTCCTACATATGCCTGGATTTGAGTCCTGAACGACTGACAAAGGCCTATTAAGTCTTCCTAGCCCTTCTGCTTTTTTTTCCTATATTAATTTTTCTCTAGAGCCACTCTGAAGGATGCCCCCTGTGATTCAAGGGAATTTAATCAGACATAATAAATGACCAAGTGCAATCTCCATCTTTTTAGCTAATTTGTTTCATTAACGTATTAGTTAATTATTGGTTTTTCTTTTACTGTACATCATATTGATTATGCATTAGATCTTCAGAGCACTAATGGAAATCTGGATATGTCTTCCATTATTGAGATATTTACTATAAAACACAGTCTGGAACAGATTAGATAGCCACACCAAAGTAGTATGAAGGTCAGGCTACTTAAAAGCACTATTAAGTCATATTTTCTTTAATAAAAATGAAATAAAGATCTTCCCACCCTGCCTCCCTTTAAATAGAAATCAAGTCTGTACTGGTGCCTTTACCACAATGATGAGTTTCACTTAGACCGATTATCTTATGATAATTTGTTCATATAACCATACGTAAATGAAAGGTTTTAGCTTTTTACTTGCTTTTCTTCCAGGATAAATCTACAGTCATTTATTGCTTTTTAAATGAAAGTTGAGCTGCCTTCTGCACAGTACAGCCTCAATAAGTGTGGTGATCATTATTATGAAGTTGTTGAGAACTTCCTTCCCAGCTGAACTCTGGGTCAGGTGGCTACATACGCATGTAGTCACTTTGAGGGCTACAGGCTCACAGAATATTTCTAGGACATGTTAAATCCTTTCTGCACTCAACTGTCACAGTGCTGTGATTACGCAGATCCAGAATGCACTGGTGGGTAATGACTGAGCTTACTGTTCAGTCCGAGTCCCACAGATTAGAACTGCCAAGCTACCAAAGGTAGACAGCCTAGAACCTAAATTGATGGACTTCTGATACAGTTACATACAAAATGCATTTCATCCTTAAGTTTCACAGTTTTAGACACCATCTCATTGGTTGTTGTTTTGTTTCTATTTTCATGTCTTTTCAAACCACTGAAAGTTGACATCAGTGAAAAGCATAGTTTAGCTTCATTTAACAATTTTTTAATTGAAATTCAAAGACATTTCACTGTAATGCCATTACCCACTTGCCATTTTCTTTTTTTGGATTACACAACATTTGTTATTTTTCTGAAGTTACAAGATTGCAGAAACAGAGGTCTGAAGAAAAAAAAACATTTTTGATTAGCATACTTTATCACTGCAAAAAAAGTCTTTTAAATATAATCCTTAAAAAAATGAGTAGAGATAGGAGAAGATTCCAGAATAATTTAACTCTGTGTATGTTTAATATTTCAGATGAATAAATCTAAACTGAAACCATTTCCTGGTAGCGTTGTCTATGTATGTTGTTCCAAAAGTAATGCCTCCTATTTATTTCCATGGAAACTACAACAGATACAAAGAGCACAACAACACTAGTTGGTAGAGAAAATTCTAAGCTACAAAACACTATTTTTCAATACACAGTCACCACCACTAGCTATTCATTTTTGCCAGTAATGAAGAAGAGCCTGCATGCCACACTCATAAAATCTGCACCAGCAGAGGTGACCCACTGTCACCGTCACCGCTGCTGAAATGCACCACCCACCACCTCTCTGTGCTCACATCCACTGTTTGGTCTCCAAAAATGTTCAGCAAGCATTGATGAATGTCAACAGATGTCATTTTTTTATTCTCATGGAGGAATTCATTTCCACACCTTTGTTTCATACACACTTCCATGTCAGATGCCGTTTTGTCAGACTGCCTCTCTGCTGCCATCTGTCACATGGCAACAAAATGTAATGGAACATTGGTGGGAAGGTTCAACCTCTACTGCCATACCACCAACCTGCCTTTGTTATTGTGGGCTAGCATAATCAATAGGAGGCATTACTTTTGGAGCAGCCCTTGTAAAAAATGACTTCCGCAAATAAACACAGACATCTTTGTCCATCTCATTTCCCATCTTTTGCACAGCAAGTTCATCTCCAGACCTGCTCTACACTCTCTACTCTAACCATCAGAATTTAACCTCCTCTTTTCCCTGAAGCAGGTCTGTGTTACCAAAAAACCAGCTGGGAGCAGGGGAGAGGCACAGGAAGGAATTACCTATGAGCACCAACCACTCACATAAGTTACTTGACCCTGCACTACTTAAAGTGGTTTGGGCTGATCCTAATTGTGGAGTGTCTGGCTAAGCAGAGGAAGTGAGAGGCTCTGTGAGGATACACAGCATAGCTGTCATTTCATCATCATTCCCAGCCTCACCACTTTGGACAAATAAAGGCAACAGATTTGGTAAGACAGGAAGAGAAAGCCAGCAAGGAGGAAGCTACCGACAAGGTTTCTTGCCTTGGTGATTGGTACACTGGATTAGACAACACACATTAGTGAAGAAAGAGGGAAACCGAGGCCAGCTTGGAAGGACAAAACACCATGTCCCTAAATGCTTCAAAAAACGTAAATGATTTTAACACATACTCTGAGGAATCGGAATATTTTTCTTTGAATGACAAAGAGCACTGCTTTAAGTGCTATTTAAGATACTTAAACTGTGCTGAAAATATTTACAGCTCCTACATTAGTGCATATATTAATTGCTCTTGTACCTTTACTGTCCTATAAAAGTGTTTAATACTGATGGAGCCAAGGAGAGCAGATAGTTTTGAAGCTCTAATTAAATACAAGCAAAATTAATCTAACCCACTCAATTTTCAGAAAACATCAGGAAGCTTCCCCATTAGAACAAAGTCTCCCTCAAGGAGGTTATGCTGGACAATCACTGATCATTGCCTGTGCTTCGGACACTATTCTTTTCTGTCTTTGCCATTTGGCCCATATCCACTTTCTTCCAACAGACACCAACATTTGGGCATTATGTCTCCCTCTTCCCACCACTGCTCCAACCACTCTACTCTCACAGCACAGCTGTCACCTTCTCCACTGCTGGAATTTGTTCCCTGGAGAGGAAAATGAAAGTATTTTATGCACTGATGTTTCAATTAATTCCTTCCAAGTAACATAATAAGTCTCTTGGCTTCTATATCATGAAAAATTTGAAGATTAAGACAAGTTTTATGTCCCAACAACAAAAGACATATTATTGAGTGACCCTCAGTTTCTCTGCCTTGATGTTACATTGTGTTTTTTTAATCTGTTCTCAGACAGCAATGAGTGAAACACTGCACAGGGCACTAATAAAAACAAGAGTCGCAGTAATATCTAGAGTTTTTCCACTGGCTGTAATTTTGCTGTAGTAAAAAAAAAATGCCTGGAGATGTTGCAGGAGGAGATAGGAATTTAATTTTCTTCTTTCATGATTCATATTATCTTATTTTGCCTTTAGTATTGCTCCCCTCCAGTGACACCAGGACAAGCTTAACTGATTTTCTTTATGGCTACCACTTAGTGACATGTAAGTACTATTTTCTTCACCCACAGAAAGATATCAAATGCAAAACAAGTAACAGCATGAAAAGTGAATGAATGAGCAGAACTGTAGGCCTCACTGTTATCAAACTGAATAATTTTGCTGACAAGATATACACGATTGGAGACCTCCCAGCTCCAGTAAAAGCACAGGCTGAACATCATACTGACTTCCCACCCCCTGATCTGAGGGACAAGTTCTGCGAAAGCCATTTTCAGACTCATAGGAAATATCAGGTTAGCTTCAGGGTCTCAAAAGGCACTGGATTTCAACTTAAATGGGGATATTTTGCAACGTTCTGTAGGGAACCTGCTTTAGCAGGGAGGTTGGACTTGATCCCTCAAGGTCTCTTCCAACCTCTACAATTTTGTGACATTTTAGGTTTCTTGTAGCACTTCAGACACATTAGAATCATAGAATATCCTGAGCTGGAAGAGACTCAGGAAAAATACAGAGTCCAGCATTACAGAATGATAGATCCATCACGACTATATACAGGATTTCCTCAAGACAAATGGGGGCATATGCATTCCCCAAATCCTTCTATAGCCCCATGAATGACAAGATCCACATTTCTAGACACTATACAGTTGTATACAATGTAGACACACAAATGCAACAAAAACCCAAAACTTCTCTTCTAGTTACAGTCTAGGGCACAACTTGCATTGCTCCAAAGAGCCGAAACCAGATTTGGGGTTAGTGACAAAGAGCTCATTTCTCTCCTTGGCTAGAGGAGTGCTTTGCAGGAGACGGCTTCTTGTGTCAATCAAGTGCCTGCCTTTAGATAGAAGCTCTTGGATTTACACTGTTGCAGACTACAACAGAAAGTGACTACACTAGATGCTTTTTTTTAAAGACTAATTCCTAGATTTTGATGATAGACTTGATACTTGTAATAATATTTTGCTGTCTGTGCCACCTTGCATCTCAGCAGGGCAGAACACTTCACAAACATTTAATTAAGCTTTATGAATTCCCTCCAAGGTTGGCAGGTAAGTGCTTCTAATGACATCAGATATTTAAAGTGACTTACAGAAACGGACACACGAAAATTGATCGTTAGGGGAAGAAGGGCGACCACAATTTGGAAGTGTCGTTGCCACTTCTACCTGGCAACTCTGACTTTGGAGAGGCTTGGGCAGACAGCACTGTGCTGGGCAGCAATAGAGCTGACAGCTAGAAAGGAAGGTGAAATCGTGTTATGGCAGTCTTCCCAGGACTTCAGGTGACAGAACTTGGAGAGTCTAGCCATTGGCTTCACTCACAGGTGGGCAGAGGGTATAAGATTATTCTCAATCTCTGTGAAGAGGCTATGGACAATGAAAGTCTGTTCTTTTCTTGTATTCAGAATGGTGTCCTGAAACAGAACAGCAAGGTGAAAACTTTACCCAAATGAGCCAGCAAAGCTGGCCACGTAGCTGGCAGCTGACATACTACTTGCAATTCTCTGACTTCCCTGGGCTGCTGTAAATCTCCCGGCCTAGCTCCTGTCTCACTATAGTACAGAGATACATGCATCCTTGGACAAGTGGATGGAGGAAATAAAAGCAAGGAAGTTTACACTAAGACTGCATGTATGTTCCATAGGGAGGTCTCAGTCAACTCGCTAACGAAAGCAAAACTCATCTGAGGATTTAGCAACAAGTTGCATTCATCATAGTATTTGTGCCTAAAGATAGCTTCTAAAATCCTACCAAAAACTATTGTTTTTCTTCTGATTCAGAAAATTTCTGGTAGCCCGCTACCTCACTGAGGTGGTTTTGTGGAAACCCAGGACTTGGCTGTTCAAAGAGAGTTTCTAAACATCTTTGGCTGATATCTTTAGATTTGTTTGCCGTATTTCCATTGACATGATGTCAGAGCTGGCAGTTTAGTAGATGGCAAAACATCTCCTACCTAGTGCTCAACAAACTTGGCTCCAAATCTGAGCTCAGGACAGACTTCTTTAACGATACTACCCAGGATACCTCTCCATCACCTACGTTATCCAGTCTTTAAACATTTGGCATTATTTTCCCTGCTGTGCAGACATGCTGCTGCAATGTAGGGTGTACATCAAACTAGTAAGATTTTGTACAGATACTGATAGTTAAATATTATTTGAATGCTAGATTTAGATAAAGAAAGTGTTCCTGCTGTGATGCAATCCCTGAATTGTTGTGGTCTTGATTCCTCTGTCTCAGCTTTCCCATCTAACCAGCCATGCAGCAGTGTCTGAAGGTCGGGTTTCAGAGATGCTTGGGTGCCTTCCACACTGCTACACAGATACAGACTGCTTAAGCATCTTACTTGTTTCTCTAATTTATCCTTTTTTTCCTTCCCTTAAGTCTAGCCTGGATTAAGAGCAGAGGAAACAACAATACCAAAGCACAGATAGGAAAGAAACACCTGCCAGATAAATATAGCTGGCCTATATCCACCCATTTGAGGCAACCAGGGTAAGGAATTCACTAAATCACTTAATACATCTCTTCCAAGTATTCTGTTTCATAATTAATTGGGATATTTTGGTCAATCACTATTCAAAAGAATTCTTAAAGAAAGAATAACTGCAGAATTTGATGCATATTTAGGACTGTTTTGTCTGTGCTTATACAGAAATATTGTTGGGGCTATAAAATATCTCTACCTCCGCTACCAAGACATTTGCATTAGTAGGATGCACTGCAAGCAATTTGGCTAATGTACTGCATTTGGAGAAGACCAGCAAGAACCAGGTAAAGAGCCCCAAGAATTGGATTTTCTGTCATTCCTCAGAAGTCTGCTTCATCACATCTATATTTTGCAAATGTCTATGCTGGCATTTCTAAATAAGATTTATGGTGGCATGATGAATGCAAAAGAAGATTGCTTAAAATAACCATCAAGCACTTACCATTGTCTAGCTTTTCAGAGACCAAGAGGCTTCTTTTTGAGACTGAGCTCCTGAAACTCCTTTGAAATTCAAAGTATTCAAACTAAAATACCTTTTTCAACAGTATCATGTCTAAAGGCCTCATATATATTTCCTAAGCTCCTGCACTGAGAATGCAACTATAACGAGTCCTCTTGTATCACTACGCATCTGATTTTAATTATTTCAGTGGCTTTGGGAAAAACATTGCTTTAGTAAACATGTCACCGACCAGCACCTCTCGTACCTCACTGCACTTCTTGAAGATAATTGTTGGTGTAAAGATGAGTAGGATGAGCTGTTCAGCAGCACACAGCATTCTCTGGGAGTAATTCTCCGGAAATGTATATTGTCAGGTACCCACTAATTTAAGTTGGGACCAGAAGAGGTGTCAAGATGCTCGACAGAATCAATTATTATGACAGTTTAGATCTCTCTTCCTGTGTATACAAATATTGGAGGCCATTTCAGACACTTGGGAAACTGCATGTGGGAATAACACTACCAGGTGCTAGAAGACTTAAGAACAACCTGTCAAACTCTTGCAAGATTCTCAACTAACTTTTGCAGATCTGAAAGATTCAGCATGGGCAGGGGCTTCCAAGGTCCATATGTTGTGGATGATGTTTCCCTCAGTGTTTGCAAGGGATCCAGCACCCTGATGAAACTGGGAGAAGGAACCACAGGGACAACTGTCAAATACATCATCCCTTCAGCAGGCAGAATTGCCCTTATTTGCAACAGAAGCTCTGTCAAGCAAAGCTTTGGGTGTTACTCTAAAAGCAGGAATCACCAGCTACTCAAATTAATCCAGTACCCAGCCTCCCTTTTACACCTGTGGCACCTCACATGTCTGAGCATGGCCTACATATGTTGGAGAGATGTTCTATCTCATCACTCCCAAGTTGTATCTTCCTGCATGGAGATTAGATGGTGTCATGAAAGTACTAAGCACTACCACATAACTTGTCCTGGAACAACAGGGAGTGTCCCATCCTGCTACTGTGCCAACCATGCCCTTCCCATGGCCATCTGCTGGGTGAGACAGCGCGTTTGGGATTCTGGGGTCAACAAAAGGAGTACTGAAGCATTTGGGGAGATGTTTGGATAGGAAGTCTAGGAGGCAAGGATGGAAAGGAAGAACCTTTGAGTGTTGTGAAACTTTTCTTTGTACAGTCAATTAGGGTTTTGCTGGCATCCCATACCACCTAATCCACTAACATGGATGAAAATACCATACAAAAGGAGAAAGAGATTTTTCACAAAGCAGTTAAACACAAAGATTAACCCCGTCCTCCTGGAAACATTAATTGACTTGGAGAGATAAAAGAACTTGCACTGACAAATTACAATCAAAGACATTTTATTTTGCCTATATTCGGCAAGGGTAAGAAAGAAATAAGGCAGACACAGGGACAAACAGTCCTTTCTGAACATCAGCCTGAAAGAGGTTTCTTATAATCTCCATACCCTACAGAAATGAAATAAATCTGAGGGACAAGAGACAGAACACAACAACCGAGCGTACCATAGGTTCATTTTCTTTCAGCATCATCAGTGTTGTGAAGGTTCAATGTCATCTATCAGCTCCTCCTACACACAACTCCTGGAAAAGTGCCCAAACAGAAATTTGCATCCCTGCAAATTTTATGCAATCTGTCTGATGCCAGTGGCATCAGATAGCCTTCTTGTTTTCAAAAAAAAGGGAGATGGACAGGCAATAGTGAGGGCAGTGGGAGCATCATCCTTTCAGTATCTAAAGTGGGGCTATAAGAAAGAAGGGAGCAGACATTTCACAGAATCACAGAATTGTAGGGGCTGGAAGGGACCTCTAGAGATCATCGAGTCCAACCCCCCTGCCAAAGCAGGCTCCCTACAGCAGGTTGCACAGGTAGACGTCCAGGCGGGTCTTGAATATCTCCAGAGAAGTAGAATCCACAGCCTCTCTGGGCAGCCTGTTCCAGTGCTCTGTCACCCTCACTGTGAAGAAGTTTTTATGTACATTTCTGCAGAACGACCTATGCTTCCGTTTGTGGCCATTTCCCCTTGTTCTATCCCCATACACCACTGAAAAGAGTCTGGCCTTGTCCCTTTGCCTCCCACACCTTAGATATTTATAAACATTAATCAGATCTGCATTTGCAGGGTCTGTTGTAATAGGACAAGGGGAGATGGATTCAAACTAAAGGAAGGAAGCTTTATATTGGATATAAGGAAAATGTTTTTTTACAGTAAGGGTGGTGAGGCACTGGCACAGGTTGTCCAGAGACGTGGTGGATGCCCCATCCCTGGATACATTCAAGATCAGGATGAACAGGGTTTAAGCACCCTGATCTGGCTGTAGGTGTTCCTGATCATTGCAGAATAGTTGGACTAGATGGCCTTTAAGAGTTCCTTCCAAGTCAAATGATTATATGATTCTGTGATCGCGAAGTTTAAGTATGTTTGAGGCTGGGGCAGGATGAAGCAAGTGAGAATTCATGAACACCTAAGGAAAAATTATAGAATCATAGAATCCTTACAGTTGGAAGGGATCTTTAAAGGTCATCTAGTCCAACTCCCCTGCAATGAACAGGGACACCACAGCTAGATCAGGATGCCCAGGGCCTGATCCAGCCTCACCTTGAAAGTCTCCAGTGACAGGGCATCCACCACATCACTAGGTAATCTGTTCCAATGCCTCACCACCCTCACTGTAAAAGTCTTTTTCCTTATATCAAACCTAAATCTACCCTACTGAGCTTGAATCCATTTTCCCTTGTTCTATCACCACAGACTCTGCAAAAGAATCTGCCCCCTCCTTTCCTGCAGCTCCCCGTTAGACACTGAAAGGCTGCTATCAGGTCCCCCCAGAGCCTTCTCTTCTCCAGGCTGAACAGCCCCAGCTCTTTCAGCCTGTCCTCATAGGAGAGGTGTTCCATCCCTGGGATCATTAAAAATGTTGGTGTGAGTGTCAGAGCAAAGGTGAGCAGAGTCAATGAAAGGCTGAGAGAAGTCAGAGTGAAAGCCACGTTTACAAGCTGCTCGTAAAAATTTTATGTCACTTCTCTCTTACTCCCTTTTAAGTGAGCTGGCAGCTTGAGGCCAGTGCTGCAGAGACATCATGAGCCAGACCAATTTTTATAGCATCATAGAATAACTGAATTTGGAAGGACCATAGATTCCAAATGCCGACTCCACACAGGACCATCCAAAACACAGATCATGTGTCTGAGAGATTGCTCATACATACTTTGAACTCTGGCAAGCTTGGTGCCACGACCACTGGCCTGAAGAGCCTTTTCCAGGGCCCATATAACTACAGTGCTGTATAACTAGAGAGTCCTGTGTGCATTTAAGACTTATGGCCCTAGGGGTCTGAAAGTTTCCTACCACTACACATAATAGCCATTATTCAAATTCATACATTTAAATTCAGCATTTCTGATGTCAGCTGTTGCTCCAGTTCTTTTGGTGCATGGTAATAATCATAGAATGGCTTGAGTTGGAAGGGATCTCAAAGACCATTGAGTTCCAGCTCCCCTGCCATGGGCACGGTTGCCAACCACTAAATCAGGCACTATACCAGGTTGCTCAGGGCCCCATGTAATCTGGCCTTGAACACCTCCAGGGATGGAGCATCCATAACGACTCTGGCCAGCCTGTGCTGCCACCTCATCACTATCTCAGTGAAAGATTTCACCATACCAAAACTGGAGTGATCCCAGAGTTATTCAAGTTTTCTCTCAGATGCCCCATACACAGAAACCAGGTTTATTTTCTTCGGGCACCTTGTGCTCACTGCCATGTGACCTAGCAAATGGTAAACCAGGCTTCTGGTGATGGCAACACAAATTTCTTCCCTCATAAAACTGAAGGCTTTCTGCACACTTTTCTCAGTCATGCCGTAAATCCCTCTTCACACTAATTTATTCCAGTGTGCCCTGTCAATTCACGTGAAGACAGCTTCACAAAAGAACGTGCAACCGCCCTTATGCTCTGAAATGGCATAAAAAAGGATTTAGTGTAAACAGAAATGAGGTCTGAGGGGATAGGACCAGTGGGAAGTCTGGTTCTGTGACTAAATTAATATGACAGCCACTCCAAAACTTGTCCTTTATAGCAAGATGATGAGGTACCCTGGAAGTCTCCATGACAACACAGCCTGGCCTTGTGCTACAAGATGCTTATGCAAGAAAGTGTCTGAAAGTGCAGTGCCTGGGGAAGGCCTTCCAACAAAAACAGCATTTCAGCTGCTTCCCTCACCTTGACTATGTTTTTTTCTTTTCTGCAATATCAGATATTCAAGACAAAAGGATTTTTTACATGATCTTCCCTATTTATATCATTGCTTGTTATTTTGATTAGAAAGACATGCACAGAGATGTCAAATAACAAAAATCTGATACATTTTCCTTCAGTTGAAGTGCTAAAAGCTAGTAGTTTAATAAACTTGTGTTTCTAGCAGCGCTGTTCCTGTTGCTAGTCACCATAACAGTGCACAGCTGCAGTAAACTTCAAAAGCATTTTGCTCACAGTGCTATCCAAATCATAAGCTGTCAAATTCACATACAACATGCTTTATTAGAAAATTTTCCTGTGGAAAAAGGAAGACATAATTTTACATCCTACAGGCTGTCACCCATGTTGGCATTCAGTTGCCTAGATGGAGATGGCAGATGCCATGTGAGATGCCCCAGTCTTTCCCACTCCAGCGGAGACCAGGGCTCCTGAAAGTCCTGTGTCATGTCTGTCACCTCCATGTGAACAACTCAGACACCACAGCATAATACTCAGGTTAAGAGCATAAAAGCAACTGATATCTGGCACCACCAGAGTCAATAACCTTTACAAGGCTGGGATTTCACCCCAGAGACCTTATCTGGTGCATATCCAGAGTAAAAACAATTTTATTTAAAAATAAATAATGTTTATTATAAAAATACAAAACCAAGATTAATCAAGTTATCATAGAATCATTCGTGTTGGAGGAGCCCTTCAAATGTCATCTAGTTGAACTGCCTTGCAATGAGCAGGGACATCTATAGATAGATCAGCTTGTTTAGGTTCTCAGCTTAGACCAGATCTCTACAAAGAGCCAAGATTTTTCACAGAATCACAGTATCTCAGAATTGCAGGGATTGGAAGGGACCTCAAGAGATCATCAAGTCCAACCCCTCTGCTAAAGCAGGTACCCTACAATAGTTCAGACAGGTAGGAGTCCAGACAGGTCTTGAATATCTCCACAGAAAAAGACTCCACAACCCCTCTGAACAACCTGTTCCAATGCTCCGTCACCCATAAACAAGTTATTCTGTAAACAAGTTATTCTGCATGTTAGTATGGCGTTTCCTACGTTCAAGTTTTAGGCCATTGCTCCTTATCCTATTGCTACACATCACTGAGAAGAGCCTGGCCTCATCCATGTGTATCCCACCTCTCCTTTCAGACTTTTTTTGCCCAGGCTGAACAGAAGGTTTCTCAGTCTTCCCTCATACGGGATATGTTCCAGGCCCTTAATCACTCTGTGGCCCTCCACTGGACTCTCTCCAGGAGATCCCTGTCTTTTTTGTACTGGGGAGCCCAGAACTGGACACAGTACTCCAGGTGAGGCCTCAGCAGGGCAGAGTAGAAGGGGAGGATCACCTCCCTCAATCTGCTGAACTCACACTTTTTACTGCACCCCAGGATGCCATTGGCCTTCTCAGCCACACGGGCACACTGCTGGCTCATGGCAGACCTGATGTCTACCAAGACTCCCAGATCCTGCTTTGTAGAGCTCCTTTCCAGCAGGTCATCCCCTAAACTGTACTGATGCATGCAGTTATTCCTCCCCAGGTGCAAGACTACACTTGCTCTTGTTAAACCTCATCCAGTTCCTCCCTGTCCAACTCTCCACTCTGTCCAGGTGTTGTTGAATGGTAGCACAACCTTCAGTTGTGTCAGCCACTCCTCACAGCTTTGTATCATCAGCAAACTTGCTGAGGGTGGATTTTATCCCTTCATCCAGGTCATTGATGAAGATGCGGAACAAGACCAGACGTAACACCAACGCCGGGGGAACACCACTGGTTACAGCCTTCCAACCAGACTGCACCACTGATGACAACTCTCTGAGCTTTACCAGTCAGCCAGTTCTTCATCCACCTCACCATCCACCTCATCTATCCCACATTTTCAACATTTTATATCAAGGATGTTGTGGGAGACGGTGTCAAACACCTTGCTGAAGTCAAAGTACACAACATCCACTGCTCTCCCCTCATCTACCCACTCCGTGATGACATCATAGAAGGCTACCAGACTGGTCAAGCATGACTTCCCCCTTGGTGAATCCATGTTACTACTCCTGATAACTTTCTTCTCTTCCAGTTGTTTGGAGATTAGTTTTCTAACTTCAAGGTCCATTCCACTGAGTTCAGAGTTACGATAAAGCTGCACGAGGTCTGAATTAAGCCTACCAGTGAAAAAAAGTAGGGCCTTGATGCAGCTCCCTTGCATGAGGGTTGGTGGAGCTTCACAGCAAAGCTTTGGTTTCCACTAGCATCACAGAAACATGGGTGGATCAGAGTATGAAAAGATATCTCATTAGGTTAACATGGCTGAAGAATTAGACTGCAAACAAAAAGCCAAGCAGGGATTATATAAGACTTAATATAATCTTTTATCAGAGCTGAGAAGTCCCTAATTAAACTATAGAAAATACTATTTAATGAGCCTGTAAATAAATATCAGCAGGAGAGACAGCAGAGCTATAAAATACCTGCCAGGGAAGGTCTGAACTCCAGAGGAGAGTTAAGAAGAGCAAAGCAAAGATCAGAATTACTAGAGCCCCCCTCCCACCTCAGTAATGGATATCCCAAAGGAAAACACCTACAGCCTTCTACCTCCCCTCACTATCACTTTCATCTCTTTGTTAATTTCAGGGGAACTTAACATTAGTAAACTTTCAAAGCACGCAGCAGTGAAAATGTCCTTTGAAGTTTCTCCTTTCACACACTACATTTTCCTGCATTTAAACTATAGTGAGTTCTACCTGGCATTGCCTCTGATTAGAGGGTGTGTGCAATATCCTGCCAAGTCGGGGCAACTATGATGATGCATATTTAAAAGACTATGGCAAAAGTTACCTGAGTTCATGGTAGAAAGGAAGTCATCCAGAATGACTGAACCACTCCAGTCAAGCCAGATAAATAGCATGCAAAATCTCTGGTGGAGGCCAAGACTTCACGGTGAGTCAAACAGGATGTGAAGTTTAGTCATGCTCCAGGGAAGGTAGGCATCTGCTTTCCCTGGGAGCGGAGCCAGTCTCTTCCTATTGGAACACCTTCCACAATAAAACATGGTATTTTAATGGTCTGTTGTGGATGCCACTCATCCCTCTGCCCACATACTTCCACTTTGTAAGCTATGCCAAGACACCTATCCCATACAATAAACAAAGTACCAGTCCACAATGTTTGTCCCTTTTGAGTTTTTTTTCAAGAAAAGGGTAGATGTGGCACTGAGGGACATGGTTTAGTGGGCATGGTGGTGATGGGTTGACAGTTGGACGAGATGATCTTAATGGTCTTTTCCAAACTTAATGATTCTAGGAATATGCTTCTGTCTTTATTTCAGTGTGCACCCCATGGTTTTCCTAACATCACTCCAGGAAATTCAAATAAGCCACATGTTAGGAAAACAGTACACCCACAGCTCAATGCTTAGACCTCCCCTGTACCTTCAGTATTTACCTCCTCTTCAGCATGTTGACACCAGTCCTCTGCTAGAAGGCCTACCTCTCTTTCAACACCCCTTGGTGGTACTCAGTAAACACAATGAGCCTGTGAATAACTGACTTTGTACCGTTTTACCTGGTCTGCGAGCTGTTCCACAAAACTTTCTGCAGTATGACCTGACCATACATTGTAGATACACCTTGAAGGCACAAACTCCCCTGCTGCCTACAGTTTTCTAAATAGATCTCTCCTCCTTCAGTTCTGACCATCTTAGATCTTCTATTTCCAGCTTGCTCTCAAGCTTTTTTTTTTCCCTTTTTTTCCCTCATTTTTATATGCCTAACAGTCAAACTCATCTGAACAGTTGAATCTGTTAACTGATCCAAACCAGCAAGTCCTGAGTACAAAAGACTGCATCATCTCTTAATATCAATATCACTACAAAAATCCCTGCCACTCTTGAAGCTGCTGTTATAGAGTGGTGGGGTTTCTGTTTTGTTTTGTTTTAACCAAGGAAGAAAATAACAACAAAACAGAATGGTATCCTGTAAGAAATCTTAACATCATTTCTGCAATTAGCTTAATACATCTGTGTGCAAGCCCATAACTTACAGGAAAACTTTGCATAAGCCACTGAGCTGGAAAACCAAGCTGGGGATCAGCAAGTAAACAAACAGATTACTCTTTTAATTTTGTTTAGATAATTTGTTTCAACACACCTTTTACTATATCACCCATCATTATGGGTACTAATATACCAAGATTTCCAAAGAAAGCTCAGAGACTAGCATCCAAATTTCCACGTGCATCACATCAGAAATAATTTTTAGAAACTCCATGGAATTTGGATTTCCCTTATTTTATCACTAAATAACAACTACTGCTTTTACCTTGACCAGATAACTAAAGCAATATGATAGGGAGAACAGAATGTAATCACCATGGGGAAGACAAAGCCACTAATGAAGTTATGGTATCTCACTTTCTTTACAGTTGGGCTCTGACAGCTGATCTTGACACTTCCTTCAAAAAGGAGTATTCAATGCATTTCAATCACAGGAAGAAAACAACCAAAGTCTTGCACAATAATGAACTAACGTCAAGGCTGACTGACAGCCAGGAGGTTTCAAGTTTCTCTTTGTAAAGAGAATAATGTTGATCTGTAATATTTGTTTCCAATCCTTACTGCACATCATGATCCTATTCCAATGCAAAATAACGTTTTCTTTTTAATAAATCTGCTTTTCTCCATCTTTATTCTTTCTTAGCGCAAATAACTTACCTGTTTCAGCTAGCTCTCTCCTCTGGGAAGTATCTTCTTAAAACAAAGATAGACACTTTAATAGGCAAAGTGTTTATAGGAGAAGCTCCACCACAGTTTAGGTTATGTTAAGTGGTGGGAAGGACTGAGATCCCAAACATATGAATACATATTCACCTACACCCACAGTGTCACTGATGGCGTTATGTCAGCTTGCTGCAAGTGATGGCTGATGCTAAAGCATGGAGTTTGTATGTAGTATTAAAGGTTAGTTTTGTTTCTTCTTCTGAATGTAAATGTGTTGTCATATGGAGCAGGAATCCCTTAGAGACATAGGCATTTAATGTGGTGGTGTTTGCAACAGCAGAGTGATTGGGATAACAGCTGAATAAAATTTTATTCAAGCGCTGCAGAGAACTACATACTGCAATGATGTGGTTTTGCTACAACATATATCTGACCATAGTGGCTGTCAGTCTGAGTTAAAGCAGGAAAAATGGCATTCAGGTACTATGTTCATTCTACATTTTTGTTGTGTGTTTTTTTTTTTCCTGGAACAGAGCTATTTTGTTTTCTGTTTGTATTTCAGGCCTCATGTCTGAGAAACTGAGCCTAAAAACTGAAGGCAGCTGGAGTTAGAAGTAATTAAGTCCTCTGAAATAAAATAAATAATAATAATTTGGCTCTGTGTTCCTTGCAGTCATATTTTGTACATTTTCACTTGCACCATGCAACCATACTGGGAATAAAACAAGCATTAGGCTTGCTTGTTGCAATCCTGAATAGAGAGTACAGAGCAAGCTGCAGTCTTCCCTAAAAGAAGAGCAAAGTGCTGCTTTTTGCCAGATGAAGTCCTTTCTTACTCAGAAATCTTCTGTTTATGGACAAAAATAGCACCGTGGGGGCATGGCTGCATCTCCAGCCCTGAAAGAAGATGGCACTTGGCACAGAGCCACTGGTGTTAATGAGGTGATGTGCACACACCAGTTGTATCAGCTACATGGTTCTGAGCAACATGACTTCCTGATGCACCCTCTTGCCCTCTACGCCTATAATTCTACAGCATCCACAGGTAAGGACTTGCCATTTGCTGTGTTTCTCCTGCCTATTTGATCTCAGGTGCTGAGCTTTTCCTTTCAGCTCCTGGCTGCAAGAACAGATCATATTTTTAAAGGATCACATTTCAAACTTTTTTTTTTTTTTTGTAACCTTTAGCTCTTGCTGTTTTTACTCCTGGAACAATTTCCAAGTGTTCACATCCCCTCCCCTTTCTGCCTGCCCTAGCTTTTCAGCTTTAATCACATAGAAGCAGACTGGTTTATGTTTTTTTTCCAGATGCAGAAAGACAGACTTCCAAGATGAACCCATTCTTTTATACCTTCCCGCAGGTTTTCATTTCTTCCTTGTTGTGCTCTTTCTGGCTCATGTCAGAGGGCTTTATCAGTGAGGTCTTTCACTGGTTAAAAGCCAGCAACAACAAAGCCTCCTAACCTTCATGTTCTTCTTTGCCAAAGTACGTTATCATTTAGGTTATACATCTTACTTCCCTCTGAGGTGCTACCACTCTTTCCTTCCAAGTGTGTTCATGTAGGCAGTTATTTATACCTTCATAGGTAGAAACTCCATATCCTTCTTTTAGTAAGGCCCAAAACTGAACACAATATTCAAGGCGTGGTTTCACAAGTACCACATGTAAGGAGACAATGCCTCCCTAGATTTTCTGCCACACTATTTCTTATGGAGGCCACTATGCCCTCAGCCTTCATGGCCAACTGGGCACACTGCTGGCTCACGTTCATGGCTTTTGTCTGGTTAAGATTTTGTTTTCTTTTCTGGAAGCTAGGTACATTGATATGAAATGGAGGTCTGTGTTAGAGATTGTCACACTTGAGAAGTCTGAAGCATAACAAATAGGGAGCAGATTAGGCAAGATGAATGGGGCAGTGAGAGCTGACATCTGAATTGGAGGAGAATCTCAGCTTTGATGTTACTCTGTCAGAAATGATATATAATATGACGCTGAGGAACCAGAAATATAAGGTAAAGTAGCATTAAAATATCAGTAGTATCTTACTATTGAACATAGCATATCAGGAACATGGAGCGGGGAGTGGAAAATCTAAGTGTGAATGATCCATTTTACAAAGGACTTGGTAAACTATTCCAAATTCTAACCTAGCAAAGGCTGCAATTATGTATTTTATAAAGCAGATGGCTGGGGGGGGGATGTGGTAAAAGAATATAAGATAATGAATGCTCCGGAGAAGATTCTGTCTCATGAGTCCAAATAGATGTTCAAGGAAATTAAGAGGTGAGGAATGAAAGGCAGATCAAAGGAATGTCATTTCTAACTCTCCATGTGATTAAACTGTAATTAATTGCCAATGGATGGGGCTGAAGCCAAAAAAAAAAAAAATAGCAGGATTCTAAATGTGATAAAGCATCTACATAGATACCAGGAATACTTGCAGTTATTTTTATTGATGATTAAAATTTTTAATTAAAATAATTCACCCTCAAGAAACATTGAGAAAGGATGTTCAATCTCATTCGGTAAGACTTCAGAGAATCTCTAAATATTAAGGGCTCTGGATGAGTTCCAACTTGCAGAGCAGATTATTCACATCTTCCAATTGTTAATTCCAACCCATTGATCTTACCCTATGGATTCAAAAGAGTGGGGTTAGACCTCTGCTGCTCTTAGGCTAATTGAAATTTCTCAGTCCTAAGGCACAGTGACATTCAGCCCAGAAAGAGTCTTCCCCACCACAACAGGGGAGAAGTGTTAGTTCTGGAGGATACGTAAACATTTGTTACCTAAAAACACCTTCCTGAGCAATTCTATATGACTGTTTATAGGCCAAGGTGCCGAGTAGAAGATAAATTAAATCCAATTATCTCCCGTTGCTCTCTCTGACACTTCTACTGATTTAACGTTTAAAAAGATTTAAAAAAAAATCTGAGTAGCTTACAATGGGGACATAACTGTATACGGAAATAAAATGGTACATATAGGAACCAGGGAGTTCAGGCAGAGATATTGTCTCTTACTGGATCAGTTCACAGGAACTGCAGAAATTATTTCCATCTCACATGTGCTTTTGACCTGGAGATGCTAACCCAAATGAAGTTACTCCTATCCTCAGTTAAGTGCCGAGGCTAATGACTTTACCATTCAGATCAATAATCCTTTGAAACAAATTGAAGTGAATTTAGGGCAGAGGAAAAAGTAATATACAAGGTGCTTCCCCCAGGGCTTCAGTATCTCTTCCAAACAATTACGGCGTAGGTATTGCAAAGTTTACCTTGATCCTGTTGCTCTGCCAGTATGATCCAGCCAAGAAAAAAAAATGCTTCTAGGTATGACAAAATGAGCATCCTCCCATTTAATTTGACTGCTTAGAATGATAATTAGCACACGTTGATCGTCACCCCAGTGTGATGACAAATCAATTGTACACCCAAAGATAGAGAAAAAAGACTTTTTTTCTTCTTAGGAGGACAAATTCATATAGCTAGGTTATTACAACAATTAGAAAATCATGAGAAATGCACAAACACAAATTAGAGCAAACTTCAGTTTTTACACATGAAATGGATTGATCTTTGAATTGCTATTAAAGACCAAGCTATTTTCAAGCTGCATGTTTTGTTGGTATGTCTGGTTGGTTTTCTCATATTTTGTCCAGGTCTCTTGAATATCTGGGGGTTTGCATATATGACAGAAAAAAAGCAAAAAGAAGAGAAAAGCATATGTCTGTCTCTCCAAAAGTAATGCCTCCTATTTATTTCCATGGAAACTACGTACAACCAATACAAAGAGCAAAGTAACACTTTGATAGAGAAAATTCTCAGCTACGAAACACTACTTTTCAACAGTCTCCACCATTATCTATGCATTTTTGTCAGTGAGGAACAAGAGCCTGCATGCTCTGCTTGCACAAGTCTGCATCAGTGGAGGTGCTCCAGCCACTGTCACCACCGCTGAAACGCACCACCCACCACCTCTCTGTGCTCACATCCAATCTTTGGTCTCCATAAATGTTCAGCAAATACTGATGAATGTCAGGGGGTGCCATTTTTTTCCACATGGAGGAATTCAGTGACACACTTTTGCTTCATACGCACTTCCACATCACACACCATTTTGTCAGACTGCCCCTCTGCTGCCATCTGTCACACAGCAACAACATGTAACAGAATATTGGTGGAAAGGTTCAATCTCTACTGCCATACCACCAACATCTGCCTCTAATATCATGATCCAACAGTAAAATAGGAGGTATTACATTCAGAGCAGCTGTTGGATATTAATGCCACTGCAACACAATGGAGCATGCAGCATGTTACACTGCAGCAGTAGAAATGGGAGGCTCCTCACACACACCTAAGAATAACTTTCAGACAACATATGGCTTCATTTTATTGATTAATTTATTTTAAAGTGTTCATTTGATTAACCCATTTAAATCAGTATCTAGCACAGCATCTAATTTGCAGAGATACCTCAGATCTTTCTGACACTTTGTTTTTAGAGGAAATAAATACTTCAAATCTAATGTACATCAACATGCCCCCAGGTATTGCTGAATTGCGTTCTCTGACCCACAGAGCAAGGCAGACCCTTTACATCCATTGACCGTTTTGTGGGTGTGTGCTAGGGACCTCAATACCAACAGATCAGAAACACTGATTTATGATCACCTGTCTGATACCTTATCACATCTATAATTATATAGGAGCTGTTGTTAAGCTCATCCACCCATATTTTCCAGAAATCCCTCTTATTGCAAGAGCTCATCCTGGTTCACTTTTTTTTTGCCACAGTCCTCAGGCATTGGTACGCATGTTATGCAGATTTATATATGCATACATACATACACACATCAGAGCATCTACAGATACACAGCAAACAACTCATCCAAACGCACCATAGTCTTGACCCTTCCTGGTGCTTTCAGAATGCTGGATCGAACTAAATGACCCAGACATCCCCTTCCCACTACACGTTCCTATATTACATCGGATGCTTGGTGTTTAATTTCTGTTGCTATATACAGCTATACAATATATCCAGACATTTTTTCTTTGAGAGGTCAGAATAACTGAGGGTCATATTAGAGAGAGATGTCCCACAAGACAACAACATATCTTCCAATATTACCAAAGAGAGAAAGGACAAGGGACACATAAACACTCTGTATCTATCTTCTGTATTCAGCCTCCTTGTAAAACACACAGTAACTGAAGTTAAGTCTTTTATTCAGAAATTCTATGAATAAACTATCAACCACCACATGATAGACTTCCAAAATCAGTTCTCTTACGCTGCTTTTGTTGATCTTAATCCATATCTTCTCCACTCAGTCTACCCAAAGGGATTTGATCCTTGAAGTACTAATAGCTATTCCCTTCGAGCTATTGAAAGAGGCTGCCCAGGGAAATGGTGAAGTCACCATTCCTGGAGGTTTTCATGGAAAAGTTAGATGTGTCACTGAGGACATGGATCTGTGGGTGTGGTGCTGATGGGTTGATAGCTGGACTAGATGATCTTAGGGCACACTTCTGCAACATTAATGATTCTGTTATAAAGTAATGCACTTCACTTTGAGATCTGACTAGTTAAGGATTCAGAATCCACAAGAGATTCTATGAACCTAGTGATGGTAGCAAACTCTTTCCCTCCTCCTCCATTTTTTTTTCATTTCCTCTTTTAGATATTCAGAGAACCAAAGACTGAAACAAACAAAGTCTTTCCTTTCTTCCTTAGAAGCACGATTTCAGTCACTGAAAGCAAGTAGTGCAAGAAATACTGCTGACTCCGTGTGAGAAGGTTCTGGCTCTGATTTTTCTTTCTTCTTTTTTTTTGCTCCCTGCAATAATGTTTGTCTGCAAATCCTGGGAAGATTCACTTGGGTGATTCATGCTTACTAGTTAATCCTAGCCAAAATTTGCCCTGACACTTCCTATACTTTGAGGTACAAAAATAGTCATGGCTCAGTCTCTGTGCACACAGTGAAAACACTCTCCTCAGCTCACCTCCTTTCTACTCTTTTTACTCTTTAGGTGGCAGCTAACCTGGCCATATTGCTCTTGGTCCTTTCATCTTCCTTTATGCATTAGGAAGATCTAAGCATCTTTATAAGCTATTCCCCATTTCATTTAGTATCTCAAAAGAATACCAATTTCTGCTGTCCTTCCACCAGTCTTATCACTAAGGAATTCACTGAGACGCAGTATTGCTCCCAGGTTCCTCTCGGTGATATCCACCTCTTGCTTCAGCAGATGCTGCCAGAGTAGGGACCCCACTGTACAAAATGCCCACTGGGAGCACAGTGGGAGCACACTGGGCCCCTTGTGCTCCACACTGGTGCTGTGCCCAGTTGCCCTCACCCTGGGTCAGGCATGGGTGAACTCATCCCATTCAAAATCTAACCATATGCTGCTGGTTCCTGACCTCTGCAGTCTCCTTAAGAGCTGTAATAACTCAGAAGTTCATAACTGTTACTCACCTTTTATTAACATGCATCAAGATCAACAGATAAACTAAAATGTATTATTTAAAAGATAGGCAATATTATTACCAAAATACTTGTTTTTCCTGTATAAGTTGCTTGATTTGTCCTAGGAAACATATTTTTTTTTTAGATTTTAATGACATATATGCATTTTATATGAGATGTCTATATCTCAAAGCTTGAAATGAAGAAACTTGCCTTATCAAAGCATATTTTCTGTTCATAGCAAATATCCTTATATCTCGAATCACGTCATGAACACTGAAAAGCCAACATCCAGAGTAACACAGGGCCATACTCAATCCACCGATGCAAAAAGTTCATCCATCCTCTCTCTGAGGAATCTGTGTAGAGCCAGAGTTCTCCAGACAGGCACTCAGATCCCAGGATGGGACAAAATATTCCGAAGAAGCTTCTTGCTTTCTATACAAGAAACATTTGCTGAACAGATACAGGCAGTGCTTTCATTCTGGTATCCACAGTCTACCAGTATGAATCTTTTTGAAAGCCATTAATATTTATGGATGGCAAAGAGATTTAGGCATATATTTCTAAAAAATCCAGGACAAAGGCATTTTGTTGTTGTTTTTGGGTTGCGAGATATATAGATATATAGTTTGTTTTTTTTTTTGTGGGTATAACTATTTTTGATTGTTTCCCTTACTCTATAGTAATACACTCTCGCATTATAATCCATGCACGATCATTTCCTTTCTCTCTTTTTGTCATCTATGCATTTCTGATTTGGATTTCATGAGCAAATTTTGAATTAACATGCTTTTCCATATTTTTACTTTAAAATTCATTTACTATGCAGTACTTCAAAATACACTTTGGGGGTAGCTTGTCTTTTTTGCTATGCCTTTATGACACTATATAAATTAAGTATTTTCTGGTTTTGTTTTTTCATATTAAGCTTCCTACATGATCACACCTAAAAGGGAAAGAAATGCTCCTAGAGGCAACTATGTGCTCTGGACCCATAAGACTTGGATTTACAGTTGAGGTTTCTTTTTAGGTCTAGTGATTTTTGTATGGAGGTTGATAATTTTGACTGGAAAACATTACAGATGTAAACAAGTTATGTGAAGGAAAAGCACGCAGATAATTTTTCTTGCTCCAGTGCATCCTACTGTGATCAAAATTAATGAATGAGTGAGATCATGGTTTAAATATGCTTCAGATTAGTCATGAGCTAAATTCGTTTCTAATAAATACTTCCCAGTAGCCTGTGGGAAAGATACATAATGCTCATCCAGACCTCCTAAATAGGCCTAATTATCACTTTTCATATTTTCATAGAAATAATAGGTAGAGAGAAGAAACTCTTGCTTGCACAAAGTCCCTCAAAGTCTCTGTATGTGTGTCATGATGCGTTGTGACAGCTGATATGCTGTAACTGCCCTATAGCAGAGTGGCACTGCATTTAGTCTTGTCATCACTTGTCAGGAACACGAACTCATTAAAAAATAATAATACAATAAGCCACAAAATGTAGCTGTTAGCTTTGACTGAAATAGAAACAACATTGTCTTCTTTATCACAGACATTCTTGAAAGATTTCCATCACAGCTGTTTTTCTGGCAAAAGCCAAAAAGAAAAAAAGAAAAAACATTACTGTTTTGGAGTGTTATTCTCTCCTTTTTGCTTCTTCTTTTATCCTAATTGGCTTATTAATTAGTTACTTCCTTATTAAATTGGCTTAAAAAAGATAAAATAGAAAGTTGGGTCTAAAATCAAAACACATGGTGCGTAGGTAAAACACAACCAGAAGAAAGAGGTGGACAAGAGAATCATTCTCCCATCCTACCTTAGACTTCTATCTTATCATCAGATGCGTTGTCCTCTGGAGTTGCCTCTTTCTCCATGAACAACTAGACAACTAACTCAAATTAGATTTCAAAATTTCAGATAGCTACAGATAAAGGAGCAGAACCTGAACATGGCATACGTATCAGTTTTGAATACCCTCTGCAATAGCTAATTCTTCCTCCCATAGAATCATAGAATCATTAAGGTTGGAAAATATCACTAAAATCATCTAGCCCAACCATCACCCCATCACCACCATGTCCATTAACCATGGTCCTCAGTGCCACATCTGCCCTTTTCTTGAACACCTCCAGGGACAGTGACTCTACTGATTCCCTGGGCAGCCTGTTCCAATACCTCACCACTCCTTCTGAAAAGAAATCTCCTAACATCCAACCTGGACTTCCCCTGGTGTAACCTGAGTCCATCCCCTCTTATTCTATCACTGTTACTTGGGAGAAGAGGCCAACCCCCACCTTACTACAACCTGCTTTCAGAGAGTTGTGCAGAGAAGTAAGGTCTCCTCTGAGCCTCCTCTTCTCCAGACTAAACAATCCCAGTTGCCTCAACCACTCTCCTTAAGACTTTTGTTCCAGACCCTTCATAGCATCGTTGCTCTTCTTCGGAAAAACTCCGGGGCTTCAAAGTCTTTCTTGTAGTGAGCAGCCCAAAGCTGAACACAATACTTGAGGTGCAGCCTTACCAGTGCCGAGTACAGGGGGACAATTACCTCCTTGGTCCTGCTGGTTACGCTATTTCTTTAGCCACTGTAAGATAAAGTGATCTCATCTGCAATACTGGTTCACAAGAGCAGCAAAGGATGCAGAAACCAAAAGCCCATTATGTGACGATCTGATCGTCTAATGGCCAAGAATAGTCAGCCCTGAAGTAAGCGGCTCTGTGCAACAGGGAAACATCACAAGCTAGCAGAACTGTGGGGACAACGGCACATGAGGGGCATGTGGACAGTGCAGGATCAATTGCATTTTAATTCAGTATTGTTGCTTTTGTGTGCTTTTAAATTTTTTTAGTCATAGTGGCAACACCACACAGTTCAGTACATCATTTGAATGCAAGTGGTTATACTATGGATGTACTCCTATCTCAGCTATTCCAGTTTCAGCTTTGAGATCTCCACTGAATTCAGTGGAGCTATTTCAGATGCCCTGTTCAGCACAGTTCACCTATAGTCAGTGAGGAACACCTGAACTGTTGCTCTGCTGCTGAGTGCTGATGTTTAAGCATAGTCCATCTTCTCCGTAATTCTGCCCACAGCCATTATTAGCAGCCCCAAGATTACTCATAGAAAACCCATAGTCATAGGCTCTACTTGTTAAAATAATGATATGCTAATCAATACTGTTCTGTGCAGCCTCATTGTTTAGAATGCCTGGCAGGGCATAAATAAAATAAAGTTATTTAATACATTTTCCTCTCATGGTGCTCAAGTGGTACCTATTTTGAAGAATGCAGGGAGCTAGAATTTCTGACTACAATATCCCACTATGGACAGTTGTGATCTAATTTTGGTAATGATACTTGCCATGCCAGTATCTTGCTCATAGAAGTTGGAGTAGTGAGGTTTTAAAATAGCCTGAAACAAAGCACCATAGCACAGGTGGTGAAAGACTTGCAAGGGATGAAATGGAAATGGAGCTTAATGAGACTCAGCTTACCCAGCCTGAACAAGGATGAGGAGGGGTGAAGGGAAAATGAAAACCTGTGACTATTTTTCTAGTGGAAATTAGATAAAGACAAGAACAATCTATTAGAGGCTTCCCTGAAATATATTTGAAAAGGTTAGGACCTTGCATTTACAATGAGAAAAAATGAGATAGAAAGGATGATTTTCCCCTGAGAGGCATTTAACCCCCAATAAAATATCCAAAGTAGTTCTCAAGCTATTCTTACTACTAAGTATTCAAAACAGAACAGTGTAGGATTAAAAATACCCTCCATGAAGTCAGTGCTCATAGTGTGGAAGAAAACACAGGGTGCTTCTTCCTTTTGGCCACTATGAATATTTAATTCTGGTCTTCCATGACTGAAAGTACGGAAAATTTATCAGCTCAAAACAAAAGTTTGAGATTACTAATAAACTCATGTCCTTTACAATCAAAACCAAAGCAATGTTCAAAACATACAGGGAGACACCTTCATACATGATGACTCAGGTAAGGAGAGCAGAGCAAACAGCTACCTTCGGAGAAAGAAAATTAAGTAGTTTTAGAATCATAATCATTAAGATTGGAAAAGACCACTAAGATCATCTAGTCTAACCATCAGCCCATCACCAAGAAGAGACTATACTGAGAAGATGGAAGAGGTCCTCCAGTCCCAGCTATTAACAGTACCAGTCAGGGTTTCCCTTACAAATTCTCCTAAATAATTAGTCAGAAACAGAGAAGGAACAACAATGTGATGCCTGGCTCCTGGACTGATGGATGCAGCTGAGCTACTGAATGGAGAGATCTCTGTGTTCTCAGGTGAGGAAGAGTACATGCTTTCTCTGTAAATTGCTCAAATTATGCCTTAATTACCATACCTGGAAAGAAGCCTTCAGATACTCTGTGCTCACCTTTAAATTTTGACAAACAGCTGCAAATTGCTGTCATTAAGCTCCTGCTGAAAAGGTCACCAGCTAGCTTGGTACTGTAATATCCCCCCAGTTTCCTTCATTCACTTTTCTTTGTTCCAAAGCTTACATAAAACATACAGTATAACATTGTATTCCCATTTCATTTAGAGAGATTATTTTTGAGGACCGATGCCCTCTTCGAATCAGACTCAAAGCCCCAAGTCACAGTCCTACAGCAGCTTAATGTGTTATGAATCTTTGAAGATGGTGAAGTGGAGCTCTTGGCTGTCATAATTCATATACTGGAGAATAAAGTTAAATAGATGACAGTTTAATTTAATGGGCTTG
Organism: Numida meleagris; assembly: GCF_002078875.1. Classification (NCBI taxonomy): domain Eukaryota; kingdom Metazoa; phylum Chordata; class Aves; order Galliformes; family Numididae; genus Numida; species Numida meleagris. The sequence goes on from NC_034410.1 coordinate 142,517,154, forward strand.
GCTAGGACATTGCCTTCTCTGTAACCTTCTCCACAGAGGTGGTCATTTGGGTTAAGATGTGGAATAGACAAGTGTAAACTGTAAAGTAAAACTGCCCGACATGCATCCTGGCTCCTCTGGAGCTCTGCAGTATAAGAGTTGTTTCATTCTTTCTTTCATTAACTTGACTATGTCACACATTGAACATGGGAAGCATGTTCCAGTTCTAGCTAAGCCATTCTTTTGGGAAGCCTTAATGATTGCTGACAACACCCAAATCAGGCAGTTACTCACCCATTCAGCTGCTATCTACATCAAAGCCACACAGTCATAGAATCATAGAATCATTCAGGTTGGAAAAATCCACTAAGATCATCAAGGCAACCCATCACTACCATGCCCACTAAACTATGTCCCTCAGTGCCACATCTGCCTTTTTCAGTCAAAGCAAGGGTTATTGAATCCGTACAGTCTATGTTACTTTTCTACTTTTATTCAGAAAGAGGAGTAGCTAGGATGAAGATATATCTTCAGGTTTCTATTTGCATGGCAAAGAGGCATAGCACATCTGCAGATGGAATATTAATCCATGTTCTGGTGTTTTTTGGGGGGAAATATTTTGCTTCTCTTTCTGGAAGGCCTGGTGTGGTTCATGTTAAATTACATGGATTCACCAGTGCTAAAACACTCCATTCATAGAATTATATAATAGAATCACAGAAACATTTGAGATGGAAGAGACCTTTAATGCCTGTCTAGTTCTTCACAATGAACACTGACACCTACAGCTAGAGCCGGTTGCTCAGAGCCTCGTCCAGCCTGAACTTGAATGCCTTCAAGGACAGGGCATCTACTAGATCTCTGGACAACCTATTTCAGCATTCTTTACCAGTGAATTCAACCTTGCTATGGAAGAGTTATAAGACTGATGCACTGGAAAGCTGGAGGAGTAACACACCTGCTCTTCCCAGCCAAATGGACCTGCAAACACAAATAAATCTGTTTGCTTAAGGCCTTATGGCATCAAACACATGGATCAATTTTAAATGCATTGGTAAGCTGTAGATCAGCAATAGATTGTATAATTGGAGGTTTTCTGAACAGATGCATTGAAGATATGCAATGGAGATGCATTATGCAAAAATTCACGTTTTTATATGAGCTGGTTATGTACAATCCAGTACAAAAATGTTCATCTATCCAGTAGAATTAAAGCACAATATTGGGGCTTTATCGTTCTTTCATTTTTAAAAGAAACAGGATCCCACTGCCATTCAGTAGAAGCTAACATATAAGGCAGATATTTTTTCAGGCTTCACAACACTTACGCAGACTTACGTTTTGTTCCAGTATTAATACTAAAACAGCTATAAAAGGTGACATAAAAGACCATGCGCTAAATAATTCAACCACAACATGATTTTTTTTGCATTTATTTCTTAGGACAGAGGGAAATTACGGCAGTGACATCTGATCATAATAATCTTAAGGCAAGTTTTTATCATGAGAATTCCTTATTTGCTGAACTATTTAGGAAGTCTAATAATCTGACTACATTAAAGAACAAAACTAACCTTTTGAATAAACTTAGTGGCTTTGGTTGGATCTGATATTCTGTGTATATTAAAAACAAGAAACAACAACATCAGCAACTCTCTAATGGAGATCAGTTATGGCACAGCAGAAAAAGAATGTGATAGATGCAGTAACAGAAGTCAAAAGAATCATACAAGACCAACAACAAAGCTGAAAATTAATTACTTCTATTGATTTGCTGCCTGACTTGTGTATGTTATTCTCCAAAACAGAACAGACAATGACTACATTAAAAATAAAATCAAGTAATAATAATAAAAAAAAAACCACCAGAAATATGAGTTGGTGTCCTGGCAAAGAACAGGTATCCTTTTTTGACACAACCTGTGGAATAGCTTTCTGTGATCCTTCTGAAGGTCTTTCAGCCCAGCATGGTATGTCAAGGGAAACAGAAGGGTGCTGTTCACAGCAGTAACGCAACATACTACCAGAGTACATGGGGAGAAAAAAAGAAAAAAAGATCAAAAGCCATTTGGATGTGAGTTTATCCAGTATAACTGGTAAGTTTTATCCAGGATTTACTACTTCCTAGCAGGCTGATCTGCTTTTTATAAGACATACGGTCACAGATGTGCAAAACACTAGTGTGCCCGACATAGCCATTTGCACACTTGTTGTGGAGAAGGATGTTCATCAGCCAGGAACTGGTTACAGCAGCCCCATGGTGATTCAGCCCAAACCATTATTCTGTGTGAGGAGCCCTTGTACCATGAAGCGATCTCAGATCTTTGCTCAGATGCGAATAGAGTACAATACCCATACTAGTGTTATGCAAACAAATTTTCTGCCCACTGAAGATCAACAATGAACAGAACAAAAGGCAGAGTTGGTAAGGACATAGAATCATAGAATCATTAAGGTTGGAAAATATCACTAAAATCATCTAGCCCAACCATCACCCCATCACCACCATGTCCATTAACCATGGTCCTCAGTGCCACATCTGCCCTTTTCTTGAACACCTCCAGGGACAGTGACTACTGATTCCCTGGGCAGCCTGTTCCAATACCTCACCACTCCTTCTGAAAAGAAATCTCCTAATATCCAACCTGAACCTCCCCTGGTGGAACTTCAGGCTATTCCCTCTTATTCTATCACTGTTACTTGGGAGAAGAGGCCAACGCCCACGCTTTCAGAGAGTTGTGCAGAGCAATAAGGTCTCCTCTGAGCCTCCTCTTCTCCAGACTAAACAATCCCAGTTGCCTCAGCCACTCTCCTTAAGACTTTTGTTCCAGACCCTTCATAGCTTCGTTGCCCTTCTTCGGAAAAACTCCAGGGCTTCAAGGTCTTTCTTGTTATAAGGGGAAATATCTAGTGTATCTAGTGTTATGCATATATCATGATAGACTTCATTTCTCACTCCAATCTCTTGCAAGGGAAACACAGGTGGAAAGAAACATAACAACATAAGTGGAAAGAAAACCTACAGCCTTTGCAGAAAAACAGCCTCCTCCTTGATGTTCACACACCCATTCAGTAGTATTACCATCCTCCAAATGCTCCCACACACCAGGACCTCTGTCTGGTCAGCCTGCACAACACTAGCAGCCATATACAGAAGGCCCACACTGTCCCTCTCTTCTACACAGAGACAACACTGCTCTATCTATCCTATAAAATCACAGGAGCTTCACTGGGAATTGCACAGAGAAAGAGCTAGGATGTCAGGGGAATGTAGAAAGAGCGAGAACTGTAATAATTGGTTTAATCCACCCAATCAACAGGCTGCCAGCTGGCACTTCTAGCATTAAGTGTATTAACTGTCAGCGTCTGACGGATTAAGCAGCACAGGTCAGTGATAGGTTTCTGCTGTATGAGGCAGTTCTACATTGGTGAAGGGCATTTAGTCCACAAGAAAAAAAACCTTTCTCTGTACTCTGATCTCTGTTTGCACTGAAATAACAACAAAGTGGTTTTCGATATACACCAGGGTAACTGACAACAGAATTTGACATGACTTCAGCAGGAAGGGATGCTATCCACAAGGATGGAGAGCTCACTGTGTCATTGCTGCTAATGCAAGAAGGTTCTTGATCTATGACCAGGGTTCCCACTAGGGTTATAATGGTGATGAAATACTAATCATAAAATCCACCTACATGAACAGACAAGCCTAAAAGCACAAGCTGAAGAGCTTGGCAGTGTCTTTCTTATATTTAGGATGAGATACCGACAGTCTGAAACACTGAAATGTAAGTATCCTGCATAGATTCCCAAAGTTAAAGTTCACTGTTACAGAACTTCCAGAAATGCTAGATCTGATATCTAACTGTAATTCATCAGCATTCTTAAACACATATACCTTGCAGTGTTGGAACCGTTAGCTAGTGGTCTGACTACTAGCTAATAAAATTTGTTTCTCTTCAAAAAGATTTAGAAATAAATGTAGATGAATTAAGGATTTAGTCTGGATATAGACATAATGGAGTGATAGGTGGATGAGTTGCCCAGTGGTTTTTTTTTTTCCTATCCTTTGACTCAAACTTCAGCCATATACTTGAGCAAGCACAGACTGATTCAGTAGAACGATCCCTGTGCAAGGTCATTGCCAGCTGAGAGCTTCAGGAGGCGCAAATGATGAGGGGCTATGGAGAGTGTGCAACAGACTTTATGAAGACCTATTAAAGTTTTCTTATTGTTGTTGAATACTTTTTTTTTTTAATTTTTGAAAACCACAACAGTTCTAGGAGTTATTTTCTCCCCCATCCGTCTGCTGTTTACTGAAAAAAAAAATGAGGTTATGACATAGATATTTTCAAGCCTAGGAATTCGATTCTGAAGCATGTTATACAAGGGCAGGCTTTGAGCCTTACGTTACATTTCTAATAGAAAAAATTAGCTCACATACTTCAATTCAGGAAATAATTTCATGCAGACAAGAGAAAATCCCCTTCTTTCTACTGGTTCTATTTAAATTTGCTTTGTCCCATTCCCATTCTGGCTGACTCTCCTCTCCAGCTGTCTTTCCTCAGGTCTTTCTGCATAATTCAGTCTCATGACTCCTTGCATCTGGGCTATTTGGGCTTTCCTCAAAGGCTTGTTGGCCTTGCAACCCCGCACTGTCAGTTTTAGCCAGAATCTCCTCTCCTCCATCATGGTGCCTGCAGAAGAAATAACCATGAGCACAAATGATAGGTTTTCTGCTGTCAACACTCATTCTCTATCAACTCCCTCTGCTGTCAACACTCTGTCTCCATCTTGCTAGAGATGAGAGGGATGGGATCAGCTCCAAATTCAAGTACTTACATCTAGACGTAGGTGTTCAAGCTCCCATTAAGTCAACAGGGAACCTGGAGAACAGTTTGGCTCTCCTCACCATTAGGTATCTCCTCTCTCCTCGGGGTTTGGAGCCTAAAGTGCATGTGAACATTCATACACTTCGTGTATATATCAACTTAGTTTGCAACACTTTAGGTCCTCAGAAAGCATGGATTCAATGTAGAGAAAGGTCTGTCCAGCTTGTGGAAGGTGCATATGCCACCACTGCATACTGAGAGGTTAGGAGATGATGGACCATCCTCAGTGGAGCACCCTGAGAGCATTTTCTTCTATATTTTCCAGAAGATTTACACATCTTGACATTGGCAAGCTAGCAGCAAAAGAAACAGCTTTGTTATTAAGATTATTAACAGCTGGACTTTCAGCCACTCTGTGCATTAGAGCTGTCTGAAGTAAAAGGCTACTGTATTTTCCTTCACCTGGCAAAAAAAAAAACCACTGTTTCTTCAGCTCCCAGTTTTCAGAATGATTGAAATAGGATAACATACAGAGAAACATACACATACCCTTCAGTCTTAGGCCCACACTCAGCAGGAAAATTTTCAGCCAGGATAATTCAAGTTTGGCTAAGTTACAAGTAATAGAAATGAGGGAAAGTTTTGCATAATCTTAACCACACCTGGCTTTCCTAGCTTAGATCATAATAGCAGTACCTGTTTTTCAACCAGCACTACACTGTCTCCTCCTCTTTGTTTTCTGCTGCTTCTCCAGAAGAGAGAGTCCTATTATGTGCTCTTATAGTCTATTGATAAAAGCACAAATTTGTTTTTCTTGCCCAAATTAATGGTCATAGTCTTTCCTCAGTTCTGCCAATGTGCTTCCATTCTTTTCTTCTGAACTCCTGCCATTACACCCTTGTGTGACTTAACTGTTCCCCAAATTCTTGCCTCTTTCAGATCGTTTCATGTGATCCACATTGTCTTCTTTTCCCCTCGTCCTTCCCCACCACCTGTACATATCTACATTTTTTTTCATGCTCTACAATGATAACATATTTTTAGGTCAAAGACTACTGTTTTCCTCTGCTATTTCCACAGCTTTCTGATGCAATCATGGCACAAGGCTCATCTTCTTAATACCAAAGTGCAGGTCCAAGTAAAAGATGTGAAAGGCTTCCACAGCTAATGGCTACAAGCAGATCTAAGTAAATGTTTCAGCTAAGACCTTCCACTCAACAAAAATCTGTTATTTTCCTTATTATCTGCTAGGTCAAAACATAGTTTTCTAACCCTTTCAATTAAAATGCAGCAAGGCCTGATAATGAATCACTGAGTCTCTCTACAGAAACTAATCACCTTTCACAGTGCATCTCTTCTTATTGACATTCACCTTGGCTCTGGAGTGACTCACCAGCTGCTGAGCTATGAACTTTGAAATGTTTACTTTCACACTACACAGTTCAGCCTCCATTGCTAATGAAGAATGAGGACAAGTCCAGGAGAACAACTGCTCCATGCCAGATATGCCTCACCCTCAATCATCACAACAATCTGTTAGGAAATTCTGAAGTTTTACACGATACATTGAATACCACTATGAATTAATCATTTTCAAGACTGCCATAGATGGCATAACAAATGAAACGTATTGCCATGCTTCCCTGCCTATTGAAGCCTATAGTCAAAGTAAAAACTGGCAGGGATTTCTGCTTTGATCCCAGTTTCATAGGGAAAGAGGTAATTGCCTTAAGTTGCACTAGAGGGGGTGCAATTATGAAAAATTTCTTCTCAGAAGGCGTGGTGAGGTATTGGGACAGGCCGCCCAGGGAGGTGGTGGAGTCACCATTCCTGGAGGTGTTCAAGAAAAGGGCAGATGTGGTACTGAGAGACATGGTTTAGTGGGCATGGTGGTGATGAGGTGATGGTTGGACTAGATGATCTTAGTGGTCTTTTCCATCCTTAATGACTCTATGATTATCCGCTCTCCAAGAGTGTGTGCAGCTGGACCTCCTCTGAACCCAATCTCTCAGCAAGCAGTGCTTTGTGGTCGAAGACCACAACCCTATAGCTTGCAAGTTTAGCAATTCTGGGCAAAACAGCAGACTTTATAATTTGTATTTGTAACTTTTTAAAATTGTAACTTTATAAAATTTGACTTTCCAACTATGAAAATCAGAAAAAAAAAATTGAAAGAGATTCTACAGGTAAGAAGAGTAGCAGCCATTTACTTTTCAATGACCTCTGGTAGACTTATGAAAGTATCAAATTTAAGCAGCTTTTTAGTTTAAAAAGAAGTCTAGAATTGAGGGTACTTAATGATTAGAATGTAGGCAGAAATTTCAAAAATCATATTGCCTGACTACAGTGATGCCTTCTGGAGACAATCGTTTAAGATTGCTTAAATATCCTGAATGACAACACTTCTCATCTAGTGATCCATACTTTTTTTTTTTCAAATTATAACCCTGTCATAGGCAAAAAATAGCTTACATTGTGAAAACTGACAGACAGCAGATAATTGGGTGTATGCATGTTTGTGGGAAATATCTGAAATTGAACTTTTGAACTCTCAAGCAGCAGCCTGCTATTTGCTAGCTGCAACCAGCAAAGGCTGGCTGTAAATTTTGAAGACTTCTGGTCTAAACAGAAATGATGCATTCTGAATCCTCCTGTTAATAAAGAGACATGAAACAGGACCATCAGATAGGAGGCTGATCACATGCTGTGCTGCTACACATAGACTGTTCAGATGGGAAAAACGTGGGCTCATGGTCTGGCAAGAAAATAAAACATATATTTGAAAAGAATAAGTGATCTTGGGAAGAAAAAGGAGAAATGGAAAGGAAAAAGTAAAGATTCTGGCTGAAGGAAACATCCTGGGAGTGGGGGGAAGGTCTGGAAGATGATGGAGATGATGGGGATACACAGGGACCTCAACCAGTAGCCCCAAGACTTGTAATCAAGAGTAGCATTACAGCAAGGACCAACACAACTCTCGTCCAAGTATCCCAGACCTCCAGCAACCTTCCAGCAGGAAAAAGGAATCATGTCCTGGTGAATATGAATGAGTCTGTGAGATAATGTGGAGGGTACAAACTCCCACCTCCTTGGTTATTAAATGTGAATAACTGCTTGAGTGGCACCTGAGTATAGCACGGCTCTGCATCCAAGGAAGTAAGCGATACTGTGATGCCATTGTTTGTCAAATGTACTCAGAATCTGAGGTGCAGTCTGCACACCTGCTAGGCACTTGTTTTCTCATAATTATCATTTAATATATTGAAGAAAAGAGATATGCAGCTTTTAGGTACCTTACCTCTGTATTTTTTAATTTTTTTTTTTTTTATTATTCATTGGAAAGAAAAAAAAAGTTATTACTCTTGACTTTTTAGGGGCCTACACATTTTTTTCTTCATTGATTGGACCTTGTTTCCAGCAGCTCTGATCTCAAGATGAATGCTACTGGTGGATCATCTAGTGCTGCTTGCAGGAGAAAAGCGCTACATACAGTCTGCCCACACTTATAACTGCCTTAAGCTTTAATACCAAAGCATACAGAGTGCTTGTAGACTTGAACCATGGAAATATTTGCCAACTATAAACAGAAGACTGTCAAACAGATAAAAGCAATATTTTCTCAAAATGTTTTGTGGTGTTCTTACACAACTTCTACAGCTGTTACATAAAAAAGTGGACAGAAACTTTTGCTGCTAACCCTCAGGACTGAAGGTTCTTCAGTAACTCGCACACAATTTTATTGACTTTGCTCTTATTTCTCAGTTTTGTTCCAGAGCTGTTGATAAAAACAGCAGCCAGAAAAATCTATACACAGTGAGATGAGTGGGCCAGCACACTGAATCTAGTCTAGCCTGATACCTTTGATAGATGAATGAGCAGCAGCCAAATAAAAAAGCCTATGTCATAACGTACAGAAGGCCTTGCCTTCCTCTGTCTCTAATTCAGCACATCTCTAACTCAGCATGCCCTCCCTTACAAAAGACAAGCTGGTGATGGCTGCTCTCTTGAACTTGTTCTTCACCATATTATCTGATGACTTCTCGAGTCTGGTAAGCAGAGACAGAACAGTAATCCCATCAGCGCAATATGACATCTCCACTTAACGATTTTCTTGAATCTCTCAGAACTATCCCAGGAAGACAAACGTGAACATGAATGCTCACCAACTACAGTCTTGTACTAAGGTGATTTTAATTTCTGGAGGCAAGGAACTGTGCCTCTCTTCAGCTATTGAACCAGACACATAATGTCCTAGAATGCTTACTGTTGTGGTAACTCCAGCCTGGTTCTTAATAACTTCACCAAAATAACAGCAAAATGTAGTTTGGTTGGCAATTTGTTTTCCACATGTGAATGAATGAAATCTGGGCAAAAAGTGTTTATCAGGCTTTGCTGTTTTTATATCTTTCTTCTATTCTGTTATTATGGTATGGACAAAGTATGTGACTAAATTAATTACATTCACTGAGCCCTTAGACAGTTCTGAAAGCTGAGAATGCCATACTCTGTCCATAAAGTGCATTTTCATGGTACTTTTCATTTGTGAGGTTTCTACACAAAAAAATGTCAGCTCCTGATCCCTGAAGCTATCTCCAGCACTGTGTTCTCTGTAGCAAGTTTATTCATCACCAATACACTCTACTGAACACAGAACAAAATTTACTTGCATCATAAAAAAGGAAAATAACACAAGCACACAAGAAACAGCAGTACGATGGGACAAGCACATCAATTTTTTCTAAATCTCATTTTCATTTTTAACACTAGCTTGGAAAAGCTATTCAAAATGCAAAAGTGGATGGTATTCAAATCCAGTCTGAAGTCCCACTGCCAAGGTTTCATACTGGTTTTGCTTTCCTTCACGATCTAACTAGGCAAGAAATCACAGTTCAAGAAGTAATCATGAAAAAAGGTATTTTGATTATATTAATTAATCATATTTAATTAGAGTGACATGGTTAGTAGGCATAGTGGTGATGGGCTGCTCGTTGGACTAGATGATCTTAGTGGTCTTTTCCAACCTTAATCTTTCTATGATTCTATGATTTTATTAATTTGTAATGTTTTCAGTAAATATCAATCAGGTAAATCATTGGGGAGATTAAAGAGAAAGCCTGTTTTCTTCATTAATAATGACAGATGTGATTCTGCAGGAAAGATCAGAATTGGTCATACAACATGGCCAGCATAATAGACCAGCTTCTGAAATTAGATATTTAATTGCATGAATGCAGCTCAACTTCTTAAACGCGTAGCTGAGAATATTGACAGACACCATCCTGAAAACTGGTCATTTTCCTTCGGTGCTCGTTATCACATCCAAACATCTCTTAAAGCATTGTATGTGCAGCTTTGCAACACTCCACTAGTGCAGTTTGCAGAACGGGAGACTGATCTAATAGTATGTTATAAACTCGAGAGATTGTCTTGTATAGATACTTTACAGTGCTTTAGTATGTCGACTGTCCTGCATAGTTCTTAGAGTTCTGAAAGCTTTCAGAAATAAAATTCTCATTCTATTTTAGCAAGGCAGAAGAAGATGGAAGGCTATATGCAGGTGTCTGGATATGTACATTGAAGTTCTTGAGTAAAATGAAGATGACAAAAAAATTGAATCAGTGTTCTTCTCATCCATTATTTAAAGAATTCTGAGTTCCAGAATAATCAGCGCTCCATAATGACTTCACACACAGCCAGCACCACTTGCAAGGGAACAGTGTAGGAAAAAAAAACAGTTCTTTGCTACAGATTACACAATGAATGTATGATGGGATTCCTGCAGAGGCAATTTCATGTGAAATTTAGAACTAATTCCCAAATCATACAAATTGCTGGAGCAAAAAAAAAGCCAGAACACTAACCTCTGGGACAGAAAGATTTCCACCTGTTTTAACATACTTTATAGATTTTTCTCTGAAGAAAAGATTTGTGCTGCTTCTCAGCATAATTCTTGAAGGACTTTAAGGAATATTTTGAAAACAGGAGAGTTTGGGCTCATGATGTTAAGTATATTCAATGGCCATCTCTCTCTTCCTAAGAGACCTCTGAGCAAGAAATCAAGATTTCTGAATTCTAACAGTGTATCAAAGCTATTCAGGGAACAATCCGGAAAAGAAGGCTGTATTACTTATTTGCCTCACAGGCTTCTTGCAAACAGAGCAGAATGTCAAACATTTCCTTTCTAAATCTCATGCAAAAGGTCAAGTGCAGTAAATTGCTGCAGTTGCTCAGAAGTGCGTGGAACTAAAGCATTTTTAACTACAGATCTAACTTGCACTTATGTACTAGATGACTGAATTGTTGCTTTTTAGTATTACTGAGATGCTCTTTATCCCGCAGAGGCCTTGCAGTTCAGACCAAACATGTTTAGTTTAAATTTACATATTTTCTCAAAAATGGTCCTTGTTCTTTTAATTGCAAAAGAAATGACATTTTTTGAATGAGCAAAATTGCCAGGGAAGAGGGAAAGATTATTTAAATTTTAAAACTCTTTGGTTCCAAAGGTATACATTTCATATGTTATATGTATTTTTTACTTTCAAAGGCTCTGCCTGAGCAACAAGGAATCACAGAATCATAGAATAATAAAATATCCTGAGTTGGAAGGGACCCATAAGGATCATAGAGTCCAACTCCTGGCTCCATACAGGACCACTCAAAACCCAAACCCTATGTCTGAGAGCAGAGTCCAAATATTTCTCGAACTCTGGCAATTTGGGGCCATGCCTGCTGCCCTGGGCAGCCTGTTTCATGCCCACCGTCCTCTGTTGCAGACCCTATCCCTAACCCCCAGCTGCCCCTCCCCTGACACAGCTCCATGCCGTTCCCTCGGGCCCTGTTGCTGTCACAGAGAACAGAGCTCAGTGCTGCCCCTCCGCTCCCTGTGAGGAGCTGCAGCCGCCATGAGGCCTCCCCTCAGCCTGCTCTGGGCTGAGCAAACCAAGCCTTCTCAGCTGCCTCTCACATGTCTTCTCCTCTTGACCCTTCCCCATCTCTGTAGTCCTCCTTTGGACACTAATAATTTTATGTCTTTTTTGTACTGTGGTACCCAAAACAGTGGATGGCGGCTGACTTCAGAGCCATTCTAATGTCACAAGGAGTGGTGGCCCGTGGAGGTCATCCTTTAAGAAAGCCCTGCGAAACATCTTGCCAAAAATGCTGTGGACACAAGAAGTTTGCATGGGCTCTAGACAAACTTGGAAAGGAGATTGGTTGAGATTATCTGCTAAGCAAACATGCTGAAACAGACCAAGGTCTCCCCAGATCAAAAATACTCAGAAACTGAGAAAACTTTAGTGGGTAGTATTACATTGTTCTGGTTTTTTTTGTTTTTTTCCCTTGTTCTTTTTTCCTTGGGCTTCTTTTTTTATGGCTATAATTGGAGAGACAGTACTGCACAGATGGTGCAAGATAACCCTCAATCTCATCTATTATGGCTATGCTGGGGCCAGGGAGGCAGGGCTAATAAGGGATGAAAAGAAACTACTTCAGAGGGTACCATGTATGGTGTGCTGTGATCCCAGAAGCTACTGAAAGATTACTGGAAAGACAACAAATCTTAAATAAAGAACTCCACTGCCAGTACAGAAGCTCTGTTCAAAAACCAATTTTCATTCTCTCACTCTGAGTTTTCTCGAGTTTAAAATTTTTAGTGCTCTCATTCTGTTGTTTTAATACAATCTGGCTTTTGAGACTCTAATCACTGTTAGAAATTTTGTGTGGAGGAGTTTTGTACCTTCAGGGAAACTTAGAGGCAAATCCATCTGTGAGCTCTGCCCTTCGTGCTCAGCGTGCAAACAACAGGCAGTTGCTTACAAGCGCTGCTTCCAGCAGGTTGAACCCACCAGATTGTTTTCCAGATGTGTAGATAGGAGAAGCCAACAATTTCAGCTGTATTCGCTCACCAGAGGAGCAGAGGCATAGATTATCAAGTATAACTCTGAGTATCTAACACCTTTCCATAACCTCCAAAACTTTTTTGGCCCCAGTTTTTGAAAACTCATTTTTGACTTCTCTTGCTGTAAATTAAAGTGAGGAGCATGGATCCATCGGTGAGATTGCTGATTTTTCTACAGTGTTTATTAGATCTGATAGCTGACTGCATCTTATCACTAATAGGTCCACAGCTGTAAGGTTAAACCAGGACCTGTTCATTAGCAGATGACTGCAGAAGACTGCCATAAATAAAGAGCAACCCTAACTCAGCAGCAGTTTGTACCACAGAGCATCCTGCTCAAGGAAACCTCTTTGGAGAAGAGTGAGCATCTTTGCTCTGGGGACCTCAGTGTCCCCATTTCTTCTCCAAGAAGCACCAGCAAGGCTGCCCATACACAGCACTGCTGCCATATGAAAAAGTCCCTAGTGGGAATTGCTTTGAGACTGTTTGCCCAGTTAGCACTAGAAACTAATGACTGCAATCAGTTCTGGTGGTGAAGGAATCAGGCTGCCCAGCTCCTGAAGGATCCTCCAGTTCAGCAGCTCTGGGTCTGAAGATACGAGCTTAACTTTATGATTCGCATTTTATCCAGGGGATAAGATCAAAACAGCCTTAGGTTTGTCTGCAGCAGCAGTGTCTATATTTTCTCAGCATGTAATACATACAGTGTTTGCAGACTTGCTACTATTGTCTGCAATTAGAAAAATTAAAGGCAAACTTACAATGCTTTTGAAATAAAACACTCTTCCTACTTTTAATTTTTATTTATTTATTTAGTGGGCAGGGTAGTGCTTGTAACTTGTGTAACTAAAAAAACACTTTTCATTTTGAAAAATACTTGGAGAATATTCTGTGTGCTGAGAATATTCTGTCCTGCTGAAAGAAAGATCATTTTGGTGTAGGATCTTTCTAATCATCTGACATGCAAGCTCTTTCCAGTGAGAATCTTACTAGCTCAAGTAACACAAGTGTTTGTTTATCAGTTCACTATCAGTCAGCCTTTCTTTCTAAAGAAACATCTGAAGGTCTGGCATGAACACAGCGACACCCAGAAGAGTCTGTAATGTGCTTAGCATATTATAACAGGGCAAGGAACTGGAATCTCTATAGGACATCTGCCTTCTGGCTCCTCTAAATGAGCATGCAGAATCCACATGTACACAAACTCATAGCATCATATAATTTCATTCATTTTTTTTCTAGTTTCAGCCAGGTCAACAAAAGTTTTCTAGGAAATAAAAAAAAAATCCCAGCAAATGAGATTTTTTAGAATGCATCAGAACTGTGCAAAACTGGTGTCAAACTGCAATATAGCTTCTTAGGTATTGTAACAATTTAAAAAAAAAAAAAGGAAAAATAATCTTAACATTCCAAACAAAAATAACAATCTAGATATGTAGAGTTAAGCATGTTCCCAGCAAGCAACACAATAAAATAAGCAAAGAGACAACCAAGAGCACAGAACTGGAAGGAACAAGCAGAGTTGTCAAGTCTAACTCCTTGGAAGGGAGGTAGGTAGACTTAGGATAGATGTTGGCTATAAAGGAATCTGCAGAGCCATGAAACTTCCCAGCTGTGCAAACCTTGACACCACGAGACAGCAGAAAGGGAAATCAAGGGCATGATTTTGATCCTCAGAGTTGAAAAGTATTAGAAATAAAAGGAATAACTTAGAAACAAACCACAGTTATTCAGTCTGGATAAAACCTGTCTTATATATGAAAACAAAACTTTGCAAGTAGTATCCGGAACCATGCTGTTGTTTCTAGGTAGATGTTTAGAAACTGCTGAAGTCCAACAGCATTTGATATGGGAAAGCTGTACAGAAGCAGTAGGTTTTTCACTGGCAGATACCTAATCTGTGTGAGCTAACATTTCTCTTCTATTCTTTCCATGAGCATACAGACCCAATGCAAAGGGTGATCTTCCTAACAGCCAGTGGTAGTGTTGAGAACAAAAAGGAATCTTCTTTTCATCTAGATGAAAGGAAGGTGTCTGGCTGATCTGAAAGAGCCATTTTACAAGTGTAGGTATGGTGCAGAGATTCTCCAGGTGACATAGTTGCCCAGGGAACACACACAGATGCTATGCGGAAGCTCATTATTCAGGACCAAAACTACCAGTTTACTGCTGCCCTCTTCGCAATAGCGTGCTATTCTTCCTGTTTAGAGTCTAAGCAATGAGATTAAGGACGTCAGTTTGAAAACAGGATTATTTAGTTCTGCTGTGCAGGAAGAAGAGCCAGGATTGCTCTCGGCTGAGAAGACAGGATCAGAACAAGTTGGATATCTCAAGACTTGGGTCATATGCCCTCTCTCGGTGGCTGCATTTTTCCCTGAACCATGAGCAGGAAAATGTACCCTGCAGAGAACTCACAGAAGGACATGCATTGAATGGGAAATTGAATGGGTATTTCCCAAACTGCAAGGAGAGATGCAGTCCTCCACGACCACCATAGGGCCACTTAAAGCACATCTGGCACAACACAGCATAGACCAAACCAAACCCTTCCAGTACGGATTTGCTTGTGCTCTGATGAGTTCAACTGGAGCCCTGGTCTTTAACTAGCCTTAAACCTTTCTACAGAGAGTAAAGCAGCAAGTGGCTGTTGCAGTGAAGATAGCTGTTTCAAAAAGCACCAGGCCTGTGTAGGGGCACAAAATCATGGTATATCACAAATAAAGTCTAAGCTAAATGGTAATTCTTTCTTCTTTTTCTTTTGGTTGTGAGTTTTTTTCGGAGGTGGAATGGAGGGAGGAGAGTGGGTGAGGAGGTGTGCAGGAAATGATTCTAACCTGTCCTCAGGCTTCCAAAACTGCTGGAACAAACGCACATTTCATAAGTGCCTACAAGATTATAAGTCACAGCAGCAGCTGCTTTATGTAGCAGCAAGGAAAAGTAGCCTATACAGATCTGACAACCATAAATTGTGTGGAACTGATATAATCTCCACTTTTAGCAAGGTAACAGGCTTTAAGAATAAAGGAAATGTAACAAACACAAATCTCACCATTACTAAGGTTTCCAAAATGGCTGTGTGTGACATTTTCATAAACAGGCTGCAGCAGTAAATGGTCAAGATGAAACAACGATAGATTGGGTGCAAAGCTGGTTTGATAACGTTTTGCAGAGGTTATAGGCAGAGCTTTGTCAGAGTGGAAGGATGCAGAAAGTGGAATTCAGCCAGATCTGTTTTGGATCCAGTTCTGATATGTGTTTTCATTATCGAATTAGATGATGAGAGCATGGTTATTAAATTTTCAGATGGCATGAAGCTCAGAGGCCTTGTAAGTATGGGAGGACAGGATTTGAATTCAGAATGATTTCCAAAAATTGTATAACCTGACTGGGGAGTAGAAAACTGCACTTCAGCAGGGACGAGTGCAAAGTTATAAAGTTAAACTTGCGTGTGTATGCCACCATCAAAATTTGCCAATATCAGAATCATAGTGAATCATGTTGGACTGCAAAAATTTGTGTCACAATCTTGTGAAAAAAAAAACAAATCCCCACCAAAGCAGAGTGAAAAAATAGAGTACAGCTTTCAAGACATGCAGTAGTCTTTCAGCTTGGCACTGGAGCAACTTCAGACACCTCACTGTATTCAGTTTAGAAAAGTGACAACTTCATAAAGATAGGCAGCAATAATGCAGAGAACAGCAGTACCAGAGATGTAGAAAATGTGGCCTGAAAACAGAAAGAATGACAGACTTGGTGGTTGCTTAATTTTAACAAGCCTCATAAAAAGCTCTTTAGCAATCTTCAGGTACATGGACTAGTTAATGCAAACAGGAATAAAACAATCTGTTTTTGAAGTCTGGGGAATGGAACAAAAGTATGCTTAAGTTACAGGAAGAAGTTTCAAGTTGAACTTTTCAACAGTGACACTTGCAAAGTAATGGAACAATTCCTCTCTAAGACGTAACTTGGTGCTAACAGCCTAACTGCAACTGCACCAGTACCCTTGATGTGAGAGTCATCACAACCTTCCGAGTACAAGCCCTCCTAAGGTTCATGCACCAGATGACAGGGTGTAGGATCACTTTTGGAGTCAGCTGCAGTGAGCTCCATGCTGGCTCCATCAGTCTGACAAAAAACAGTGAATTTCAAGACAAGGACTCAGTGTGGGCTGCTCCATCTGGACTTTGCTTGTTGCATCACTCTTTTCCGCACCTGCTATTTTCTTCCTTCCTGAACTGCTCAAGGAAAGTTTGTTTGCATGCAATGAGAATGACAACACATTTTACAGTTTCCCTAGTGTGGCAGAAAAATAAAAAGCCTCTTGACAGCTGCTGAGATCTTCAACAAACAGACACACAAGAACTCCATGGATTGTATGTGGTATTTATTTAAGCACGTTTACTAGCTGTCTCTCAGGTCATGAGCAGAACAGACTGAGGAGTCTAAAATCTTTCTTTGCACTGTTTAGAGTGATCTTCGTTAGATATACTATTTAGACTTATATTGGAATTTGGTGTGCTGAAAGATATGGCATTTGCTCCTGACAGATTGCTTTGCTTCTCCTGTGGTACCATTACCCACATGCAGGAAACCCTGAATCTGATGCCTCTAGCAGGAACTGATTGTATGCAGTCAATAATTAAGCCTATTGATTCATGTCAGACCTGAACCTCTTTTTGACTCACTGCCAAATCACCATAAAAATCATAATTTCTGATCACAGAATCGTAGAGGTTGAAAAGAAGTTCTGGAGATCATCCAGTCCAACCCCATGCTAAAGCAGGTTCCTACAGCAGGTTACACAGGAAAGAGTCCAGGCAGGTTTTGAATATCTGCAGAGAAGGAGACTTCACAACCTCTCTGGGCAGTCTGTTCCAGTGCTCTGCCACCCTCTCAGTAAAGAAGTTTTTCCTCAAGTACATACTGGAACTTCCTGTGTTCCACTTTCTGCACATTGCTCCTTGTTCTGTCACTGAGCACCACTGAAAAGAGCCTGGCCTCATCCACTGGACATCCACCCATCAGATATTTATAAGCACTGATAAGATTCCTCTCAGTCTCCTCTTCTCCAGGCTGAACAGTCCCAGGTCTCTCAGCCTTTCCTCATATGGGAGATGCTTCAGGCACCTCATCATCTTTGTGGCCCTCCACTGGACTCTCTCCAGCAGTTCCTTGTCTTTCTTGAACTGGAAGCCCAGAACTGGACACAGTGCTCCAGATGTGGCCTCAGCAGGGCAGAGCAGAGGGGGAGGATCACCTCCCTTGACCTGCTGGCCACTCTCTTAATGCACCCCAGGATGCCATTGGCCTTCTTAGCCACAAGGGCACACTGCTGGCTCATGGCCAACCTGTTGTCCACTAGGATACCCAGATCCTTCTCTGCAGAGCTCCTTTTCAGCAGCTCATCCCCTAACCTGCACTGATGCATGCGGTTATTCCTTCCCAGGTGTAGGACTCTATACTTGCTCTTTTTGCAACTCACCAGGTCATTGATGAAGATGTTAAACAAGACCAGGCCTCGTACCTATCCCCCAGGGAACACTGCTAGTTTACAGGCCTCCAGATAGGCTCTGCATCAATGATCACAGCCCTCTGAGCTCTGCTAGTCAGACAGTTCTCCATCCACCTCACTGCCCACTCATCTATCCCACACTTCCTAAGCTTCATTACAGGGATTTTGTGGGAGACAGTTGGACTGCCAACTTCTGAGACAAGACAACAGACCATGGAGGAAGGCAGGAAGGCAAGTGCACTGGGGTGGGTCCACCCAAGAGAAACAGTGGTCAGTGATGATGGCCTCTTTAATGAATACCCTCCCAGACTAGGGAACTCATGGAAAACATCTGGGGACAGACCCCCAACAACTGCACATTCAGAAACTAGCATCCTTCTTTCAGACATCAAATGCATTTGCACTGTGTGTAGGACATTATTTGCAGTGTCTTTTGTCTTCTGGGATCTGCCAAGAGGCATTTATTTTTCTGTCTATTAATGTGAAATACAATTGACTGATCAACCACAAGACTTGATTGACCACAAGACTTTACAAAGACTTGGAAAACTGGAGGGTGCTATACTGCACTCAAAAGGAATTCAGAGCCAGTTTCCTGTTTGTGCTTCTGGAAATGTACTGCTGACCCAGAAAAGAATGAGAACAGCAACTACCACTTCTTTTTTTTTTTTTACAACCACAGGGACACCAACACCAACGCCTGTTCAGTGCTCCTGGCTTGGTGACCTTCACATTTTCCAGCATTGCACTTATCCCTTGAAAATTGAGAAGCTGAAGTTCGTGCTGAGGCATGAGATTTATTATTTTAGATTTATGGCAGCCATAGATTGTAGCCATGTACTTAAGTCTTTGGAACCTTCATTTTGCAAAAAAACAAGGTGGAGTGTTACCATCACACTATTGGGTAAGCTAGACTGTGGGTTTTACAGACTTCAGTTGGTGGAGAATCTGCCAGATACTCAGGTGAACTCTCCAGCATTAAAAATATGCAGTTTATCTGTAGTCTGAAGTACCAGTCTATGAAGTGCCATACATTTGTATGTTAAAGAGCCCTCTGCCCTTATATATTATTACTATGAAATATTTCTATTCTATTTTGCAAGAATTCAAAGTTTTCATGAAAAGTCTGTGCAGTTCCAGGGTACAACGCTCTCCAATGCCAGTCTGTTTGCAGTATGGCATGGGATGAAGGCACGTAAACACACAACTCCCATCAGTGCTGAATGTCAGCTTCAACAAATGTCCTCCACAAAGTATGGGGGGTCCAGACCTACATCTAAGCCTTCTCACTGGGGGCTTATATCCAAGCAGTTTGCTCTTCTCTGATATTAACACTTGAGGTTTTAATGAGCAGATGAAAATGAGGGTGCTTAGCAACGATACAGATAGTACAACAAACACAGGATAAGCAGCTTGAGATTAGATTTTAATACCATCTTAATGACAACACCAAGATCTAGTTATTGCTCTGTGTAACTAAGCCACTAACACAGATGCCAGAATACCACAACACTTACGCACTACCGGGGTTTCCATTTGGGGAAATTAGATTTTGAAAGCCACCAGGACAAAGGGAGGTGAAGAGGCATCAGACAGCACAATACAGACGTAGAATTTCTTCTTGCTGCATGATATATTCAGTCTATCCAAACAGCTTGATGGTATGGGCAAAGTGCTCTCACTTTCATTGATTTCACAAAGTTTCTCTTGATCCTTACAGACTGAAGAACTACAGCAAAGGTATTGACACTATTTATTAAAGATTCCATTTTCTTGTAGGCCTTAAACCCCTTTTTAGCTCAACCAGGAAGGACAGTTATATGGTTAATGGATGTAATTATGCTTTAGAATTCACAGCATTTTTTGAGGAAAAGAACTAGTTAAACTAAACACTGACTGGCTTTGGAATGAGCTTTACTCCTCAATGTGAAACTGGCCATGTGAGAAGGGCATCCTCTAACATTGGTTGGACTGCATGATCTTGGAGGTCTTTTCCAACCTTGGTGATTCTATGATTCTCCTCTAGAAAGTTAACAGGTTTCTGGTTCTACATGCTGCCACAGAACACTGTCAACGGTTTACGGGCGTTAGGCCCGATTCCGTGACAAAGGGGGCAGGGGACCCAAGGGCCCACGTCCCGGGAAAAGGGGAAAGGGGAAAAGGGTAGGGAGATGGCCCTGAGAGCAAAGAACAGCGGCAACAATCTGAGGAGAAACAAAACTAATTTACTAAATAAAATATCGGAATGCAAAACAACACACTATAATACAGTATAATTACAATTTAAGCTGATAAATCCAATACAGAGAGAGAGAATGTCCCAAAATCAAGGTAGGCCTTACTCTACTACCGACGATAAGACGGCTGGAGAGCGAGGTGCTGCCAAGACGAGAGACGGCGGAAAAAAGGACGAGGTCTCGTGATCTGCAAGTTTTTATACTGCGAGCTTCTATCTTTTCCCTCCGGCTGGAAAATGGTAACAAAGGAGCAAAGTACCGTGGGGACTGTAGTAGTCCTTCTCTTCTGAGAACCAGGTACATTCACTACATGATGTTATGATGTGGAATACCAATAACCGAAAATCATAAAACCATGACAAACACCCAAACAAGCAAGGCAGAATAGACCCTTTAATCCTTTCTTTCCTATGGCACATAACTCGCCTGCAAGTCTTTTAAAAATAATTGCCTGCAGGAAAACAAAGAAAGAAGCTGCTGTGGCATTATTGCATGCCCATTGTTAACATGCATTGATTTATTGCTACTTGATATACTACACCTATACCAAATCTGGTTACTAAATCACCAAAAGGTGATCCTGGCTTGAAAGCTTCACAGCACGGAGGCCAGGGGCAGACCCAGTGTCAGAGCACTGTGCAAATCAGTCCATGCCAAGAATATCTGCAGTTGTGTTTTGTTACCCAGTACAAGTTCAGCATCTGTTCAGGTCCCCTGTTCTCCTGCTGATCTTTGCTACAAGGAGAAGAAAATGCCTGAACAATAGACTTAATGGACCATATATCAGTGTCTCAAACATCAACACTCCCTTTCTCCACAAACCCTGGAAGCCCATGCTCAGATCCCAGCAGGCCTAACTCCGCCCTTCTTCTTTCCCAGAAAGACACAAGGCTGCAGGTTTCTGCACGCAGGCCAAATGACAAATAGAAGACAAAAGATAAAAAGGGCAAAAAATGCATTTATAAGGGAATGAGATGCTTTTGAGGAGGCAATAATGAAAAAGGAAGATAAGGTCAGAGGCAACAGCCATATAGAAAACACCCAACAAGAGCAAAGGATAGGTGGGAAGAAAATGCTGATGGGAGGCTTAGGGAGGAGAGAGTAAAATGAAAGAGAAAGGAGTCTCAGCAAATTTCCATAATGCAACACTGATGAAGCTTTTTATGATTGTAAACAAGAATGCTCAGAAGTATTCCGTTGCAGGAAGTTTGCATACTCATATTTTAGTATCTCTGAACACTTTCCCAGACTTGGTAGAAACCTTCTGCTAGTGCTGCATGCTCTAAAGCTGGGCTACCCATGTTGCATGGAGCAGTATCACCAAGGCTTACTGCTCTGTGTAACACCAGAGGGACTGACACACCAGCCCCAGCTCCATGCTGCTTTCCAGGACAGCCACAGCTCCATACTGAAGCTGCTGCTCAAGAGAAGCATGACAACATACACATTATGTCTTGCCAAAGCAATGGAGACATCACTTGCATCGTACCTTCTGGGACCTGGACATAGGTTCCTTCTATCCAGAAGCTTGAGGTGATTCTACAAGTGCAAAACAGCACAGTACTATGGAAAGAGATTCTGAGCCACTTGAAGCAAATCTAAATCCGCAAGTCTGAATAGCCTTAAACACTCCCATAAATCTCAGCCTTCACTAGATTGAGCCCAGACTCAAGCACCAACTCAGTGTGCAAACATGTTATTCCTATTTACAGACCACAAGGTGTTTACCTGTCTCTATCCTTTCCGACTCGATATTGTTCATTTTCTCTGACTGAACGTTTGGCTGCAACATTTCCTGAGATAGATTTATACAGCCATAAATAATGAAAAGATTATAGCTGTCCCTGAAACAATTGCTGAAAGAAATACACCATCATTCAATACAAGTGTCAAAAAAAGACTGTCAGAAAAATCACCTTACAGCAGAGAGGAAGCTTTTGAGCTCCACAGAGTGATTTCACCACATTTTTCCATCTGAAACACATTTTGCTTGTGCAGATGATTTGCATGGCATAAACCCCCGTCAGTCAGCTCAGGGGCTGACCCTACTTGTCTGTTCTGTCAGTACTCTCTGAAATGACAAGAAATAGTCTCTGATCTCCTCGGAACCTCTGCTGCAGACTTCAGGGGGAGGACTTTCTAGCGGATTCCCTTCAAAATTGCAGGAACAGTAATTGTATCCCCAGTCCAGGTTGACCAGCTCCCCAAATCGTGTTGGAAGGGATCGCAGACGGTTGTTTCCCAGCCAAAGCGTGCGTAGATTCCTTAAAAGACAGACATCCTCGGGCAGAGTTTCCAGTGAGTTGAAGAGCAGCAGCAACGTTTCCAGTTTCTCCAGCTGTTGGATGCTGGAAGGGATGGTGCGTATTTTGTTGTCGGTCAGGTCCAGGAAGGTGAGGCTCCTCAGCTGGCAGAGGGCTGCGGGCAGGTGGGTGAGGCTGTTGTTGGCCAGGTGGAGGCTGTGCAGCCGCTGGAGGGCCCCCATCTCTGGGGGCAGGGAACTCAGGTGGTTGTTGCTCAGCGTCAGCCTCTCCAAGTGCCTCAAGGTGCCGATTTCAGCAGGGATTTTCTTCAGGTTGTTGGAGTCCATGTAGAGGAGGGTTAGGTTCTTCAAGCGGCTGATCTCGCAGGGCAGCAGCTCCATGCGGTACCTCAGGCAGCTCTCTCGTTCTGGGCTCATCTCCAGGGCCTGCAGCTGGTCCAGGCCAAAGACCTGTGCAGGGACTGACGCCAGCTCTCTGCCTGAAATCTTCAGTTTCTTCTTCCCTTCATACCTTGGATCGTGTTCTGTGAGGTACCTCCACTGTAAGTCAGGACCTATAGGGAGGCATCTGAAGGAGGTGGCTGTGTTCATTCTCCCAACAGAAACAGCTTGAACCAAGAGCACAGTGGTGACTGATCATTTGTTGCTCGCACCATGGGCAACAGCTGAGGTTCTTGGTTGACTGAGGCCTTCTGTCAGCTCTCTGCCAGGCACGTTAACAAGACACATGCAGAGTGTTTGGGTTGCTCAGATACGTCTCACTGAGTAAATATTTGCCCTTCTCACATGGCCAGGTGCTTCCCTTCCAGCACTGCAATGTACACAAAACCCAGCTTATGGATGTTTCCTCTTGATCTAATGGTATTCAGAAAGTGAAGGTGTTTAGAAAGTGAAGCAGCGGGTGGGCAAACATAAAGCGGCTTTGTTCGTGGAATTCACGTTGGTCAGTCCCAGGGGACTGCAATTGAAGCAGCCAAAAAGATAAAGCACATGGTAAATGAGGCGAGAAGACAGACTCATAGCTGGTGCGGGGGAGCTGGCAGCCAGGAAGAGGGCCTGCCCTCAGGGCAGTTGTGCCTTTAACATTAAGCAAACACAATAAAGCATAGGTTTTGAAATCTGAAAGTCCTCCTCACTCCTGCTGAGCTTATGACCCTCTGTGTCACAGAGATAGGATCTTGTGCTGAACCTGCTCTGACATATTTAAAAAGAATTTTTTATTTCTCACAGCGTAGCTTTCGTAGGAGATGAGAAATACCAGGTTTATCAAAAGCCACTCAGCACAGCATGCTGTGTACAGAGAAGGGCATTTTCCCAGAAGGAGACAATTGTGGGTTTGAAGCCTCAGGCTGAGAACCTCTTTTATTTCACCCTCTAATCCATAAGGTTCTCAGCTAAAAACACTTAGAATGTCAATTTAAAATGCTTTTCATGAAGAAATTTCTTCACATTCTCCTACAGGCTATTAAAGGCAGAACACAATGCCTTATAAGCATGGCCTGGAAAGATCTACTAGGTCAGGTCTGGTGAAGAGTGATGCTCCAGTTCCCCACCCAACTCCGATTCCCCATCCATCAGATCTCCTCAGCCCCATGTGGGGCTGAGCTTGCAGGGGGCCTGTGTCCCAGCACTGGGGAAGTGCATGGCAGCACAGATGGGTGGGGAGTGTTGGAAGCCCTCTAGCTGGAAGATGCTGACCAGAGTGTTTCAGGATTATAAATCAATCCTCCGGAGATACGGATTTTCAGTGCTGTTGCATACCAACCCTTGGCTTGGATTCAGCATGCAAATGCCTTAATCCTATTGAAATCAAGCTCTGGATTTCTTTCAGATTCATCTTCAGCATCTGTAAGATAAAACCATATCTCTAGCCTGGTATCCGTCAGTGCTAAGAGGTTATTTTTGAATTATAAGCACCTGGGATGCTGGTAGTTTCCTGATGGAGTCTGCAAGCTACTGAGCTGGGACTATCACAGCTGAATGGCCTACAATGTGAGCAGATCCCAGGGTTACTCCTGTTCTTTGGGATCACCGTAAATGTCAATGAGATCTGAAGGCTATGCTATCTTCAACAAGAAGTGGTGTACATTTTACATAATAAAGGTTCAACAGAGGAAATCTAATAGTTTTTCATAAGTAGGAATATGTACAATAGCTTGGAAATATATGCCAGAGATGAATACAACAACCAAGGACAAGTGAGATTTTTTCACTTGCAAGGGAAAGCTTCTGACCAGAAATAACAGACCTCACAATTAACCATAAAAATAACACTCAAACCAAATTCCCACCAAGAGAGTGCTGAAGAAGGTACTGCAATGAGACACATTTCAGACTTGAAGAAAAGCCATCCCAATGTGTTTCTAAAAATACATTGTCAGCTATATCCATCCTGTGAAATACACTGAATTTGTGTGTGCTGCTTTCTGCTTAAACACTCTTCCCTCTCCACATCAAAATCCAAGCCTTTCAGACACATCACGCTGACCAAAGCTGTGCTTAGAGAGAAAGACTTTTGTGATGCTGGGCACTGCTCTCCCTCTTGAACTGTTTCCCTCCAGGAATCTGACCCTGGGCTTTACCAAGGCAGCAAGTTCTTTTCTGCTCCATCTTGCAAGACATCTTTCTTCCTAATGCTGCTCACTGGCTCATCAGGAATGTCCGTGTATGATTAATGCCCCTCTGTCACATTGTTCCCTTGTGCTTTCTACATGCGGTTCATGATTTAAAAATTAAAATTACAAGAAGGAGCCCATATTTTCAACACGTGATCCATCTACAGACCCAGAAGGATATTCTCATTCTCAGTTCACACAAAGTCCAATGAGAATATCGCCAGAGTCAATAGTCTTAAATCAAGGTGCATGATGAATTCATAATTTAGCCTGAAAATCTGCTTTGTAAACCAACTTGGAACAATGAAAAGTTTATCACCTCTTTAGGCTTTTCTAATCAGTTGTTCACGTTTCACAAGTCACAACACAAAAATCCATTTGTGATTTCTAGGTTTAAACTAGACTGACAAAGGCAAGCATTCTTCCATTTCTTAACTCAGCTTCACCAGTACAAGGTGATGAAATGAAAGTCCAGGCTCTGATGGACTCTTATTAACCTACAAAAGGTGCCAGACCTAGGATTCAGAAGGCAACTAGATGGCTGATGCAACGATTCTTCCCCCAGCAGAGCTGGCTTTGCAGGGACATCAAGCAGGACTCCTCATGG
This sequence comes from Numida meleagris, assembly GCF_002078875.1. Classification (NCBI taxonomy): domain Eukaryota; kingdom Metazoa; phylum Chordata; class Aves; order Galliformes; family Numididae; genus Numida; species Numida meleagris. The sequence continues at coordinate 142,543,096 of NC_034410.1, forward strand.
TAGGATGCTCACCCTGTGCAGGGTTGCCACAAAGCAGCATCCTTTACCCTCAGCAGCACTGAAATCCATCTTACAGAGACTGAAAGAGGTGGTAGTGGATTTTTTCAGTAATTTAATGTTTTATTTTCTGTTATTTCCTGGCAAAAGGACAGTACATGTTTATGCCATAACACTGTCCATCTCCCTGTGCTATTTCCATAGTACCCAACACCTCACTGTCTGTAACACATCCATCCCCATATCAACCCAGTAGCAACATGAGTCAGTAAAGATGGAAGACAGACACTTATCAGAAACTCTTCTTCTATCAACACCAGGCTAATTCAGGTAATGCAGCCCAGAGTGCTTCAGCTTACTACTTTAGGATGCTCATTCAGGCTGCAAACCTCACACTGGAATCACCTAAATGCAGGTGTCACAGCCTGGCTCTGAGCATGAGATTCAGGAACCTAGACATAAGCATCTCACATCATTTGAGGTGCTACATAATCTCCCTCAGGGACACCCAGTGCAGATCTAGGATACTCCCAGGTCTTACACTGTACCTGGAAGTTTTTTTAGACTAAGGAAGAAGAAGAAGGAAGAAGCTTTTTACAATAAGGGAGGTGAGGCACTGGCACAGGTTGCCCAGAGAGGTGGTGGATGCTCCGTCCCTGGAGACAGTGAAGGTGAGGCTGGATGGGGCACTGAGTGACCTTATGTAGCTGTAGATGTCCCTATTCACTGCAGGGGAGTTGGACTAGATGGCCTTTAAGGGTCCCTTCCAACTCAAAGGATTCTATGAAGTATTCTCCGGGTGTCTCTGGTACCAAACACATTCTCAGATGATGATACCCAGACATGCATCACCATCACGTCCTGTTTCAGAAGCTGCCAAAAAACAGTCTGTAGCAGGTTAAGGCTTGGACAGTTTTCACATTAAAAGATCAAACTTTCTCCATATTTTTCTTTTTATTTTCTTTTAATTTTAATTGTATTTTTTTCTTAATTGCCCAGAAAGTAAAAGATGTGCTTATCTCCCTGACAGTTTTGTGCTCAGAGCACAGACCTGAGGCATAGCTGCTGCTGCATTTTTATTGTGTCTCTGGAAAAAAAACACACATTTGTTTTAGTCCTGAGCAGCACCATTTTGCTTTGATTACACATTTCTGGATAAACATGTGGAATTGAGTTCAACCTTAGACAGTTTAATTATCCCATATTAATGAGAGGTGTGAAAAGGACAGCTCAGGAAAGCAGCATCACAAGATTGTAATGAGATGAGCCTCTCAAACGCAGCAAAGAAGGAAAATAATTTATTCCTTGTTACAGCTCCCAAAAAAAGCTAATTTAGAGCAGTTCAGAATACAAATGTAAACTGTTAAATAATGTAACACAAAAAACTAGTTTCCCCAAATTAATCTTTCTAAAATTTTAAATTATTTATTTGACAGGCAAAATATGTAATGGAATAATAGTTTGTTTGCTGTAACTGTAATAATTTACACAACCGATTTAAAAAAAAAAATCTCCAACAATATCATAAAATGCATTTATCATTAGCACCTTGGTAATATGCAGACAATACATTATCTGGCTCTCTAATGTGATCTTATCAGTATGTCCCCTCTTACCATGTGGCTGGCCAAAAAAATTCCAACAAAAATACCACTGGATTCCTGGGATTAAGTCTCAGACGTATTGAATGAACTTTATGGTGATGTACCAAATGCTTTGTTTCTGAGCCAGGAACATTGAGATGCAAAAGCCACATCCTCATCTTGTTCAAGAGCAGTTAGGAGAGCAGGCACACTCATTACCTCTGCCCTGTCTTTCACCTCCTGCATCCATTGCTGCCTTGCAAGTTGTTTGGCAGACAGTACTGGGTGGCTATAAGCACCAGTCTTGATCTGAGTCTGTAGCAAGTGTCTTGTACTCCTCCCTACTGACAGATTGTGCTTGGTAAATGCCGATTAACTGGCTGTAGAGGAAACAAGGTTTAAGAAAAAGCACAGAAATGGCATCCACTGAACTCAGAACACAAAGGCAGGAATGGACCAAACAGCCAACAATAAAATAGAGAATATGCTAGAGCAAAGGGAGTTAGGCTGTTTCCCCTTTCCCGGGTACAGTTGCCCACTGCAGATCTTTTAATATTTATTGAAGATGTCGGTGTGTCTCATTTTCCTAACAGACTGCTGCTGGCAATGGCTTTAAGAGATTTGCAGATGAAATGAGTTATCAAAAAAAAAAAAAAAAAAAAAAAAAAAAACAACAAAAACACCAGAATCTCCTTTGTCTAGATTCCAGTGCACCATTTTGGAGAGATGAAAGTCCCTGGAATTAGTTTAACAGAGCATCATTCTGTATTTACCCATCACATGGTACAGTTGAGTGTATTAAAGTCTGTGCCACGCACGGTATATGCAAATATGCATGACACAGAGTTTGGGGAGTTTCATGTCATAGAATCATAGAATCACAGAACCATTAAGGTTGGAAAAGACCACTAAGATCTACTAATCCAACCGTCAACTCATCACTTATCACGTCATGTCACATTAATATGGGACAATTAACATGCCTGACCTCCATAAAATCTGCTCATTGCCATGATATTTATTCAAAATGATGGCTCATGCTATGTTGAGAGGTATCTCTTGAGTAGGAAGCTTTTTCTACATCACCACTGGAGGAATGAAATCTCCTCCATCCAGCACTAGGAAAAATGATGATGTTAAATAGTATGTGATCAACATGGTTGTCTAAAATCAAAATTTAGCAAGTTGATCTAAGATGCTATACAGTAACATATACTATTCAGTTACCAGAAAACACAATGCTCTTCACTTCATGGTATGTTCACTTTGCTTGGTCTTTCCACAGACAGAAACACAGTAAAATCAAATAAAAGAATTTATTTGCATAGGAAATAGCAAGAATATCACCACTGAGATCTACATAGGAAAGACTTTGCTTAATCTACGAGGTAAGAAAAAGACTCCAAGTCTTGCAAATAGTCAGCTCTGGGCTTACAGCTACAGTATCTGATTTGGGGATAGTTAGAGACAGCTGTGGCTCTGCTTGGCTTAGCCAGTTTGGAAGCACCATGCCACGTGGTGAACATGCCAGCAGGGCAGGGGGCCACATTTATCTCTCCAAAAGACGGATGAGATTTCCAGACAGATTCAGCACTGAGTGTCTGTATCATGCTTATTACCCTGATCCCTCAGTACAAACTGCTTATTCAGAAGAGTTTTGGAAATGTAGCTCCTTTGCTGACACACACCCACATGTCTCTGTCAGAAAGTTAGACTGAAAAGTGACCAGTTGTGAATGTCTTCTCAGACTCTGTCCCCTCTTTATTTTCTCAGTGAATTTCCAACTCTACTTTGGCAATTAGCTGTCAAGCAAAATGGCCTGCACCTGAGTTTTGGCTTTCACTCTCAAACAGAATTTCCTGTGAGTTTCTGAATGCCTCTTTGTTCTGACCTTTTCCTCAGAGATGAAAACCAGCCTGTAATGTCTCAACTGCCCTCTAAAACACAACTTTTCCAAGTTGTCACAGTGGATCATTCAAAACAGTGAAGTCAGGTGACACTTTGCTTCCTGAGATTTTTAACAGTAGAAGACATTCTGTGCTGCACTGGCAGATTTCTTGGGTGAAGCAGTGGTAGAGAGCTGTGTGTGCATTGACAGTGAAAAGTGGATTTGGCAGCCCTGAGCTGATGGAGGATAGTATTGTGGCTTTTTCAGTGGGATCTCCCTGACAGAAAGAAGATAAGCTCCATGTGATATGAACATACCCTTTGTCTAATGAAGTTATTGCACAAGGAACAGTGAGTCAGGCCTCACTGTGAGATTTCACAAGGTCCCATAAAAATTGGCTTCTATAGAATTCAGATTCATTTATGGACAGAAGAACATTAAATTTAAAAGAGATCTTCCAGGGAGCACATTGCCTGTCTATAACTGTCTGTCCATTGTGAGCTGAATGTATTGGAGATCTCTTCCCCAGCTTTGGCATGACCTTACCTCCCTATCTTCTGTGTGGATGGCAGCTAGCACCACAGTCTAGTGATTACAGAGTTAATGCCCCATGCTGCACAGTGCAGGATTTAATTTCAGTTTCAAGGCTAAAGCTTTGGAAAGAAAAAATTGGCATCAGAATGGTTTTGCATAAACTGCTACACAATACATCAATGTTGTATGCTCTTCAAAAGAAAAAAAAAAAACACATTTTTAATGTTTTAATATGCCCTGGTGTTAGAGAAAACAAGATCAAATTCACATATCACATCAAAGATAATAATAATTATTATTATAATTCATAAAAATAATCTGACCGACCGGCAGCATTTGTTGGCTTTAGAAGGCCTCCCATGAAGGAAACACAGGTGAAGACATCTGAGAGCTCTTGGCAGGCTGGATGAGTTCAAGTTTTGAAAACAAGTCTGGGGATACTCCCTGTATCCTAGGGCCCTTTGACGTTGGCAGGCCTGGCAGCCAGGCTTGCATAGTAAGCGCATTGAGAGGGGTCACACTGTCCGTTGGCTCCCGGTGGTCCCTGTGGGCCCATGAGACCAGGTACCCCAGCTTCACCTTGAGGGCCAGGTGGTCCTGGTATCCCATCTTTGGCATAGCCAGGCTCCCCTGGGAGGCCTAAAATAAAAACATAATGCCCTTGGTGAGTGGCACCTTCAAAGTGCAGTACCTTGTAGAACAGCATCACAGGAGATGGCTTTACTGCCTATACTGGGATGTAGGCATCAGCTTCCACAGATTTGGGTCTGGCTGACATACTTCTGTAAGGATGTGGCATTCATGGCTCCTCTGAATGCAAGATTTCCACCCTGTATGCATAATTGGATTACAAAACTGTACTATGTTCTCACCATGTTATTGAAGTTGTGCAGCTGCACAGGCCAACTAATGACATGTAGTCCTCATAGAGAGGTGGTGAGAATGGGAAAACCTATGGCAAGAGTCATTTGTGGGAGATAATTCATTGTATGAAGTAGAGTGGGTTCATTGTTATTTTAAGGTAATGCAGGACCAGCATGCCCAATGCAGCCCATGGAGTAATGAATTTTTCCCATAATTTCCTTTCCCACCAAAGCAGGGTGAAGGTAAAGCTGATGGTTCCTAATTACAAATTAGAAACAAAATAAATGTGCTTGTTTATCAGTGAAGATAAAGCTTGAGCTGTATGCCTGAGACAGAGGTGTTAGATACAATCTTTTATAACAGGCTGAAGCTACCTGGATCTCTGCACTCAGCTTGGTCACAAGAAAATTCTGGCAAGTGCAGATAAGGCACTTCGCTGTGTACGTAGTAAATAAAGCCTCACTTTGGACTTGTCCCAAAGGTCAGTTAACATAACTGTTACAGACAAGGGTCATTGTGTTTGCCAATCAGGCTGAAGAAACAAAGGTGGCTAGATGTGATGCTAGTGTTTCTTTTATTCCCTTTGGGCCACTAGCTATAGAAATAGCGTATGCCATTATTTATGTCAACTTGATTATTTATCTAATATAGAATAGATCTTTGTCTTTGTGAATGTCCTGAGTTATATATATATATATATACTGTTGCCGAACGCAGGCAACCCTCTGTATTTTATCCTTGCACGCTGAGACCAAAAGTCTGGTCCAGGCCAAACACTGCATATAGGCACCAATATGATGAACAGCAAAATGGCGTTTATTGGTAAAAGTTACAGAACTATATAGTATTTCTTATCTTTTACTAGACGGTTCCAGAAGCTCACGCGAGCTTCTGGCCAATCATACTGTAAATCACACTCTGTCCACTCGCTTCCGAAAACCCATATACAGAGTGGTCATGTACTTTGTTATCAAAACAAAAAGTGCGGCCTCTCAATCCAACGTCACGGGTTCATCTAAGTAGGTCAGCCAATAGTCAAGCACCATGGGGAAGGGCCTTCCGCGTTACAACCCGAGCGCTCCGTTATACGCCTATTGCAACAATATACATTTGTGTAGCTTTCTGAACAAACATACCTGGAATTCCTGGAGGACCTATTTCACCTCGTTGGCCAATGCCAGCATCTCCTTTCTCACCCTTTGCTCCTCTTTCTCCTGTAGAGAGGGGAAAAAGACAACAATTAATTGATAAGCACTATCTATGGAACAAACTACCACAGGTATTTTATCCGCACTTAAACCAACATACTTGCTAAAAAAAAAATACTTCCTAATTGTTGTCACTCCTCTGAGAAGGGGAATAAGTAGGAATGAAGACCTAATCCACTTCAATTCTGGCCGAAGGTAAAACACTCTGCAATTGCTGGTCACGTTCACAAAATCTGCTTTAAAAGACTGAGGCTGCTTCTATCAAGAGTTTTGAGTACTACTTTGATGCTACTAAGAGAATGGTGAATACCAAGATTGTTAAGCAATTCCAGCTTATTGCTTATATCACTGCAACATTTCAATAAAATCTGCCCAAGGCAAGTAAGACTATGATGCAAACTCAGCTCCTAGGTATTCCTAGGACACTCAGATATCTGGCAAGCTGTGGGATGGTTGAGTTGAAATAATAAAGGCTTTCAGGAATTACAATTTTTAGGGAGAAAAAAAGCAGATAAAAAGCTTAACCAATTTGAAGTGTTAATTTTTCCTTTAAAAATTAATAGAACAAAATCCTTCTCAGTTTGCTTCATTTCCTAGCTCTTCAGCAGAACTGCTTCTCACACCACCCCTCAAAGTATTCTTTCTGGTATTCAGTGCCTGCACTGAAGAACATGTGGTGGATATATCCCTTTATTGGATTTCCCAAACACACCAAAGGTTTGCTCACCTTTGGGACCAATGGGTCCAGGTGGTCCTTCAGACCCAGTCTGTCCAGGCCGGCCAGGCTCTCCTGGAGGGCCAGTTCTTCCTGGTAGTCCTTCTTTCCCAGGGGGACCAGGAGGTCCTGGTCTGCCATGGGATGCTTTTACATGTGCAGGCTGCATCTGAGCCAAGACATAGGCTAACTTTGCTGTGAAGAGAAGGGAGTGGGTTTGTTAGACAAGAAGCTCATTTGTCCAACTGATGGAGAGCTGGAAACAATGGTCCAGTAAAGCCCAAGTATGGAACTGATGAAATTTTGGGGGCCACTCACTTGTTATTGCCACACAGCCCTTCCCCAAAAGCCATGATAGCGTCTCCATTACCCTTTGTAAATGATTTCAGCCTAATTTCTCCTTAGTTTCATACTTCTCTTGAATATAATGCGTAATCCTCAACAATTCTCTCTGTTCCTTGTCCAAAGAGGATCTGAATGTCCTTTTCTTTAACAGCACAGGTGGTGGATTTCTGTAGAACTCAGATCATTGCTGATCTGAAAAGAAGAATGTTTCCACTGCTTCTGCTATACAGTGGGATGCTGCATGGCTGCTCTTTAGGAAGAAAGCTTTCTTTCGTTGTTCTGGGCTGTTACACAAATGTACTGAAAGCCAATGCACTCATCACTGCCTGTGAAATCAGAAATCACGACCAAGGCAGCTCCCTGTGTCAGCATATTATCTGAATTCCATGCAGCCACATTGCTCACAGCTCTCGGATTCAAACTCTGAGCAGCCTTGAGGGCTCTTTAGACACACTCAGCATCACAAGAACATCCTACAGAATGAAGGGAAAAGGGTTTTCTATGTTCTCTTCAGTGACGCAAACTCTTGACTGCTATTAGACTGGGGTGGAAACTGAATTCTGAGAGCATGTAAATAAACTCGTTCAAACAAATCACCTAATTTCACCATGATCTCTAGAATGAAGGAAAATGTGCATGGATATGTTTCAGCTGCTCCAAGAGCTGTGTGCAGAGAAGCACTACTGCTCTGCAGTTCACTGTAGATGTAAGTCAATATTGGCCTGCAATTCAAATACTTTGCAACCTACATCCACTCCACACCCTCTCCTTATGCTGAATATACATCAAATGTCATTTTACACAAATCTGCCTTCCAGGTAGACTTGTTGCAACAATGCCTTCCGTAAACAGGAGAGTTTCAGGTGTCAGCTACGACATCACAACTATGGAAAGTTATCTTTCATACTCTCAGATCTATCTAGTGGCTTCTCAGAGCTGATTACTTACCGTCTAGCTGCTTAGCTAATTCCTCTTGGATGAGTCTTCTCAGAGTCTCTAGAGATGGAGGTTCCCCCTAGGGAGTAATAATTACAGTAGTAACACAATATAATAATCACAGCCAGGGGATGTGAAAATGAAACTTTAGATGAAGGGACTAGAGGATTGCATTTCTTCAACCAATGTATACACAAGGCTGTGGGACTGCCTGGAAGAAGAACGTAAAGGGATGCAAATCATCCATAATTCCCACGCTGCTGGCAAGCCATCTACTCAATAGCATACGGAGGAAGCCTGGTCAGAGGCTAAATCATAGAACGGCTTAGATTGGAAGGGACCTTAAAGATCATCGAGCTCCAACCACTTGCCATGGGCAAGGTTGCCACAGGCTGCCCAGGGCCCCATCCAACCTGTCCTTGAGAAAATCCCTCTATACACTAACAGGAGAAGTAATACAAATTGAATCAGGAGACTTCTTCTGCTCCACTTGACCACTGTGGAAAGCCTGCCTCTTTCCTCAGCTCTGCAGGTTTCCTCCAGGATAATTACGGCAAGTACCCAGAGTAGGTATAGGCACTGAAACTGGATGACAGGCCTTATCTCAGCAGAACAGCAGCCAATCTACACATTTACCCATTCTTTCAAGCACATACAAGGTTCTGCCTAGTTGCAGGCTGTTGAAAGGAGGCAGGGAGATAGGACTGCCTGGCCATGGTCCGTCCTCCAAGGATCAGTGCCCTTTATTACCCCTCTCAGCTCCTTTGTGTGACAATGCTGGTAAACAGATGTAATACCTATTAGAACTCAAAGTTATGTAAACACTGCGTGTCCAGATGAAAAACTGATGAAAGAATTTTTGGTGGACTGGAAGGAGAATATTTTTGGTTGAGATCTTCCAAGAACATAAAAATGGTTTTAGGGTCATCAGACACCTGTCTCTGCATATTTCACAAACTCAAAGGAATTGTTTTAGCTCTGTTTCAAAAATAAATTATTTTGAACAAACAAGATCTAATATTTTCCCTTGTAAAGTGATGTTTCACTTGAAAAAATATTTTCCATTTTTTTGATTAAAATTGTACCTTCTATCTGTGACAATTTTGAAAATATTTCTTATCAGCTTGCATTCTTCTGTGAATTTACATGAAAGCATTATTTTTCCCTCAGACTTAATACTTCTAACATATGAGAATGCATACTGTCTCCTCTGTTTATAAAACCTTAATGAAGCCTTCTGAATCAGAAGTTTTTCTTCAGTAACAAATTTGGATTTTATTAAATAGCCAAGAGACGTTTCAATTTTAACCAATAAAATTACTAATAAGGATGGAGTTGGTCCATTTGCTGCCTTCTTTCCAAAGCAAATCTTGTGTGAGGAAAATATGTGTTTGATGGTGACAAAAGAAGCAATTTTGTCATTACTACTAACCACTTGTGATGGCTCTTAGTGAATATCCCAGTAAGCAAACATCATTGTGGAACATAATTTGAAGGCTTACATATTATCTTTTGACATTTTAACTCTATTAGTTGCATTAAGTCTCCATAATCATCACTGGATAGCATCAAATCTCTGTTGCTGAGACACACAAAATAATGTTTTGTCTAAAGTTTACCCAGCATTTACATTATTAGATATTACTTTACTGTTTATTCCCCCCCTGAGGTAATCTCAAATTCATTCTCAGGATGGACATATCAGCTTCACTAATGTGTCAGGTCAGGCGTTGTTCTCATTCTTCTATATATGTTACCCGCAGGCTCTTTCAATAGCTAGATTGTTTCCCATTAGAAAAAAAAAAAAAAAAGAATATTAAACGAAAATACGATTTCATGAATTCTGATGAGCTGACTCCAGAATTTCCAGGAATAGAGCAGTGACCTTTCCATGGCTCAGCACTTTGTCTCTCATAGCAACCGGCAGCAGAGGAAGACATAAGACCTTCGTATGAAATGCTGCGCATTAACGCCCATATAGCAAGAAGCTTTTTCAGACTCTGGCTACCCATGGACATAGTTGCATGACTTGATTTAGGCCGTTAAAGGTATAAGGAGTCAGAGCCTGGCCTCCTTGGCTATTGGTCTGAATTGTTTTGTTCTTGAAATTTAATCCAATAGCCCCAGAAAACATAGCTCTGCTTTTTATGTATCTAGAGATGGGAGATAAAAATGCTGTCTCCCCATTGTAACACATAATTCCTCTGGTTTCTCTCAGCCTTACCGCAACCTTAGAAGCTTTTCTGATTACCCACTATGGCAGTAAAATTACTGTACATAGCCTGTATCTGGCAGCCTTACCCGTGGTCCTGGAAATCCTGGCTGTCCTGGAGGACCAGGGGGCCCAACTTGCCCAGTGTCTCCTGGTGGTCCATGGGGTCCCATCAGTCCTGGATGGCCCTTATGACCAGGTATCCCAGGTTCTCCTGGAGGGCCCTTTTCTCCTTGAGGGCCTTTTTCGCCTTTGATGCCAGGCTCTCCCTAAGCGAAAAAAACCTGACCTTACCACCACAAAATAAAAGGCAAACTTCTGATTTCCAAGCACTGCAAAACACAAACAGCTGAGCTGGCAGTTACTGAATACAACATCTGGTGCATTACAAATGATCCACAAATTATTACTGATGCTGAATGATTAAAGAGAGGGCTGGGAGAAAAGGGGGAGAGTAGAAGATCTCTACAGGCCACATATCACTCTTAAATGATCCCTTCCCCCAGCCCCTACCTCAAAACAGCTCTTTCTATTTCAATATAATGAGCCATAGAATCATAGAATGGCTTGGGTTGGAAGGGACCTCAGAGATCTAGTTCCAAATTACAGGGCTGCCAACCACTAAATCAGACACTAGATTGGGTTGCCCAGGGCCCCATCCAACGTGGCCTTGAACACATCTAGGGATGGGGCACCCATAAAGAAATAACTAATAATACTCTCCAACCTACCCTCTCTCCTTTGGAGCCAATTTCACCTGGTTTCCCTGGTGCACCCTGCAACAAAATAAGGGTGAGCATGAAAGAATTATCTGTAGTAATAGTAAGTAATAAAGTGCATGCATTCACAATGATTCCTGAGACTGGAGAAAATATATTTCCCTGTTGGTCCCACAGATCTCTGAGATCTGTTTGCTTTCAAATATGAACAAATCAAGGAAAAAAAAACCCAGACATTGTGATGCCACCCAGGTAGCATCCTTGATGTTTTTTTTCCTGAGACACCAGCACTGGTTTGAAACAACTAGGAATCCAACTTACCTCTTTTCCTGGAGGGCCTTTTTCTCCTGGATCACCCTGAGAGACACAGAGAGTGAATTTAGCACCATACTGCAGACTTGGAAGAGAGACCCTACCTTTTAACCACGAGTCTCACTTTGTGTCTACAGCACAAGTTTTCTGCCACACAGAAGTGAGTTTGGAATACTTAACCTTAGCCAACTGCTACAGGTCATTCCTGGAAAGGCACATCTCTGATTTGTAATTTTTAAAAGTCTGTATATAGTGTAAATGTTTGTAAATAAAAGGGAAACCTACCTACAGAACAAGCTGAGATCAGGACAGATCTTTTATTGAAAGTGTGTTCCTGCTTTCAAAAAACTGTATTCCTTTTTCTTACAGATATTTCACAAAGCTTCTTAAGCTTTACTTAGATTTAATCATGGAGTTGCAGACTTACAGAATTATTACAGTTGGAAAAAAATACTAAGACCATCTATTCCCGCCCATTTAGCTTAGGAAGTGCCAATTTTGGAGCCATAATAGTCTAAAGATGTAAAGGAAGTATATTTTTTAAAGAGAAGTATCATCCTGTATGACAGTAGCTGAAGTATGGGATACAGAGCCATGGATAAAGAAACTTTGAGCCTGAAAACTTGCCCATATTTTAAAACTGCATAAAATAACCATAGCTTAAATAAGCACTCCTTCAGGATTTTTTTTCTATCCTCTGCATTCATAATGTGCCAATAAGGCAGAACAATCTTTGCATTTTAGCATTTCAGCAAAAAAAAAGTCACTGCAGTCCTGAAGCACACTGCTAAAATTCTACCCGCTTTCCTATACTATGAATGGAAGGATCCATTTACAATTCACAGACGTGATCATATCTCTAATGTGAGTATGCATAAAGTGTTTTCTCCATAACCTGCAAATACACAGAATAACTTCCACTGTGCCAGCACATACCTATGTATGCATGAGCAGTGTATCTAATCACAGATGTGTGATCACATCAGCTCCAAATTAGGCAGCATCAGACCCACTTGAATGTTCCTTAGGGCCACTTCAGCTTTAAATGGCCACTGCATTTGCTGCCTTAAATTAATTTTCCAGAGAAATATGTCTTTCTCTTCATCACAAAACTCCCTTTTCAATCATTAAATTAAAAAAAAAAAAAAAAAAAAAAGGAAGAAAAAAAAGATTCCTCCTGTGGTAGACTCAGTTCTGCTAGATTCACATGAAAACAATTAGAATCTCATTTTGTCACACCAGAGTTAGAAATGAAAATGAGAACATTTACCTAACATTCAATCTTTTCCATCCTTCAAGTAGAATGTAACATATTTCTCTTGCCTTGGTAGAGCTAAAGATATTGAATTTCAAAGCTGTGGCATTTTCATGTGAATAGGTATTATTTTAGATCACTTTGGGAGCTATCTGGATATTTTAATTGCAGTGTACCTCTGTTGCAGGTAACAAAAGAATTTTCCTGGGAACAGCCAATATCAAGAATAACTGTATTACTATCAGCACTTAAAACTTCCCTATTTAGCCATCCTGGGATTCATGCAGAGACAAAGTCTGAGCAACCCCAAGCCCACGTAAAGAGCACTGATGAACCAGCCTAATTAATGCACACATTACCAGGGCTGACGGACAAGTACCAGTTCCTCAAATGGGGTCACAAGTGTTTGCCCATAAGAGTAATGCTAGTCTCTGTAGTCCAGTTTTCTTCTGAAGTAAGGCATATGGCTTCTGGATTTGTGAGATCTGCCTATGTTTTCTACCTAACTGAAGGTAACTGTCCTATCGTCACTGTCCAACACCCAAAAGCAAGCAATTAGTGCCTCTAATCCATCCCCAAACATACTTACAGGTGGTCCTCGGGGTCCTATGAAGCCAGGGAGTCCTGGGTTGCCATTTTCTCCTTTATTTCCTTTAGGACCCTTTGGACAGAAAGAAGGGAGACACTAGCAGCCCTTTCTCCAACATCTCTTTTCCAGAGCATGCATTTACAGATACATTGGAACACGGAAATCTCCCTGTAGCAGCAGGATTCCCAAAACTGACAAGGAAAGGAAGAGCGAAGAAAAGCAGATTGCAGATATCAGGTCTGCATTATTAACAAGCTGTGTGGGGTCCCTGCGAAAGGTTGATAAGGAAGTGACAGTTACGGAAGTGACAGGAGGTGTGTTCAGCAGCTACTTCTGGATTATAACATGTTGGTGCAGCTGTGGAAATGCTATGATGCACAACAGCAGGGAAGCAGCGCAGATGGTCATATAGTTCAAATCTGAGAATACATTTAACAGACAACAGCTACTGAGCTGCTCCTTTGCTCTTCTTTTCAGCTTCAATTTAAGAAATGTCTGCCTTTTACTTATCTCTTGTGATATTCTGCCAAACTGTCCCTTCTTCGTACAGATCAGGGCAGCTTAAATGTCAGTTCAGGAAACAGATCCATTTCACATATACTTCTGATTTTTTTTAAGTGTTTTTTTTTTCTTTTAACCTTTTCTTTCACAACTTTGTTTGACACCTTCTAATTCAGAATGCAACTTTTCTTCTTAGAATAAAACTTGCTTTTGTTTTAGGCTTGTCTTGTGCCAACAAGGAACCAAGCACGTGGCTTTTGAGTATGCAGTGACTCAAAGTATATGATGCAATGATGAGAAAAATCTGGAGATTTCAGGGGTTCTGCTGTATTGCTGTACACATGCTTAAGCATGAGCACTGTTGAGCAGTATGGACACTGTCAAACAGAAGGAGAAGGTTCCTGGCAAGTGTTGTGATTAATAGTCAGCAATGGTAACGCGACTCATGGAAAAGAAACCCTCATTGTCACAATCATCTTTCTCACTTCTCTTTTTCTTGAAACAGAAATATAATATGTTGGCTTTTCACACTATGTTGCAAAGGAAATCATTGCATTTCCAGACAAGGCTGGAAATAAATGGACTATGTACAGTGCAAGGAGGCACTTCTCATAATAACCTTCATGAAGGAGAGAGGATTCATTTTAATGACAGAGAAGGATACTGATGAGAAGACTGTCTGTTCTGCTGACCAATACTGTCATTGTTTCCCCTTTCCCATCCATCTGACTTTATCCTTTTTCAATCTCTTATGTTATTTTTGGAGTGTAAATCCTCTGAAGCAGAGAGCGCTTTAGTTCTGTGTTTTTGCAGGAAGCTGCCTGACAAAACTGTGGGTCACTACCTGACTGTCTATGTAGGTAATGGAATAACGTGCTGATGATCAAAAACGAACCCGTTTGGCACTCACAGAGCATTCCAGACCACAGCAACACTGGAAAAACATGAGGAGTAACCCAAACAGCCAAAAAGCAGTAAAAGGCACAGGGAGGAAAGGTGGGTATGATGAGAAGAAATGGAGGATGAAGAGGCAACAGAGGATATCCATGTGGTAAAAGACAATGGCAGTGGTCTCAGCAAGGCAGTGAGTTGTGGCAAGGACAAAAAAAAAGCAGCAGCAGTGATTCGTGGCTGCAAAAAGGCTGGTAGCCTGCATCACTTCTACCCCTCCTGTAATCTGCTTGTTACCACCAACTCATGCATAAAAGGTGTTGTTTACTTCTCTGTGAAGTTTTAGGAGAAGGCATCCCAGCAGCAAAGAATCATAGGAACATAGAATGGTTTGGGTTGGAAGTGACCTTGAAGTTCATCAAGTTCCAACCCCCCTGCTATGGGCAGGGACACCTCCCTCTAGACCAGGTTGCTCAAAACCACATCCAGCCTGGCCTTGAATGCTTCCAGGGAGGGGGCATCCACAACCTCTGGGCAACCTGTTCCAGTGTTTCACCATCCTCACAGTAAAGAATTTCTTCCTAATATCTAGTCTAAATCCACACTGTTCCAGTTTAAAACCATTTCCCCTTGTCCTATTGCTACCTGTCCTTATAAATATCCCTCCCCAGCTTTCCCGTAGACTCCCTTCAGGTACTGAAAGCCTCTATAAGACCTCCTCGGAGCCTTCTCTTCTCGAGGCTGAAGAGCCCCAGCTCTCAGCCTGTCCTCGTAGGGGAGGTGCTCCTGCCCTCTGATCATCTTCACAAGAAAAATGCCTTCAGGGCAAATGTCAGCAACAATGCTAAGGTTGCCTTCTGGTACTGCAAGGGCAGGGTACCACAAAGATGAGTGAAGTCTCACTGCAATATTTTTCAGATTCCTTCTGCTATGCCTTCATTTCTATTAGAATTTACCAGCCCAACAAGATGTAATGTCTAGGTGGGCAAAGGGAAAGAAAAGCCCTGCACTGCAAGAGGTACTGCTGGATAGAAAGGTTCATTTGCATGGATGTGCTGAATCCTGAACAATTTTCAGCAGCAGAACACAGAAAAAAACCCTTCTTTCTCTGTTCGTTACAGCACTTCATTACCATTCTCTTCTTCCACACAGGATGGCCCCAGGGGATTCATTCTGCTCCGTGATCTTGGTTTACTGCCCACTACCTGCTTTTCCCCCATGTGCCTGGGGAGAATTTCTCTACTGCTGCTATTCCTCCATGGCAGCCTGCCAGCTCCCTGAAGCCCTCTCCTTTCTTGTGACAGCTCTCTGCTGGCTGCAGACTCTCTGCTTGGCAAAATTAAATCAACTGGCAAAGATGAGGCATGCCAATCTTTTCTCCATGCTGGGTAATCAATCATTTCCTTTTTCTTTTTTTTTTTTTGGATAAAAAAAAGATGACCCAGCTAGCAGCTCAATTCCAGGAATGCAGCCAAAACCCCTCTGATATTATGGCCAGTCAATGATTTTCAGGTCACTGACCTCTACCTTCAGACACTGCAACTTGACGGACTGTAAGCAGCTACATATAAACCACCACATCTATACTTCATCAGTCACCTCTCCCTGACATAACTGCTTGCTGGATGAATTTCCCTTTGTGGTACTTACTGGGTTACCTGCTGGGCCAGGTTCTCCTGCAGATCCAGGCAATCCATTCTTGCCCTGGGTGAAAAGGAAAAAGGTTAGAGAAATAAACCTTCCTATGTTCAAAAAATCCCTGTTTCCAATGACTGAGATAGGTTCTGCAAACCACTTTTCAGGTGTGTCCACCATCATTTGATTGCATCGGCCTTTTTTACTGTCAATATTCAAAAGCATACCTTATGCTCTTTATTAGAGAAGAAACAAAGCAGACGGAGAACAAAATAAATTGATACTTTGCCCTTCACCATACAAAAATCCATGTAGCTCTCCTCTAAAGAAGAACATGTCTTGGAATGACAATAAATTCCATTTTCTCAAACATTTTTATGCATTTCTGGTGTTGTGCAGGGGCATGACCCATTAGTGAATGATGCTAGCAGTGCAGAAATAATGAGATAAATTATAAGGTAGACAGAGGAGCTTTCCATATGTTCCTACAGTATAATCTAACCCTCTACCCTCCCAGCTCCAAGGGACCTGCCATTGCAGCTCCTGGTATTGCTGGCTGAATCAGCACTTTGCCCTGATTATGGAATGTGTTGTAAAATTTGTTTCACTAGCAGATCTTCCCAGAAGGAAAAGAAATCACTCTTGTTATAACACATTAAAGATGTGCCCATGTTCAGCAACTGAGATATGCATTCAAATTTGGAAAGGATTGAATTTTAAAAGAAAATTGAAAAGCCTATTAAATTAATACAAGCAATTTCTCAGCCACTCCAAATGACACTTTCAGAAATGTTAACTAAATTGCCATTTCTCCACTGAAGATGTAATCAAACTCTACACGTGTTCAATTAAACAAATGTTTTTCTGAAAACTATGCTTTTTTAAAATCAGGAGAAATTATAGAAAAATATGACAAAATGAATAGTATCACAACAGGATCCCAGATATCTCAAACTGGGCACTTGAAACTATTGTCTGCCTTTGAAAACCACATGCAGAGGCCCTGTGATAAGAACTGATTTGCCAGTAGCAAGTCTGGAATATGAGAATTTCTGACATTGCAATCTTGGTAGAAACCAAGATCATCAAGTCCAACCACAACCTAACCATACTACCCTCACTCTAACAACCCAGAGTTTAAACGAGCTTTCCCACACAAGTCAGAAACTAACACTACTTTGTGTTCCACATTAGTCCTCATCAGTTTCCATCAATCTAGTTCTAATTTGTTTTTCCCAAATTAGGTAGTATTTCATCAAACATCACCTGGATCTTGCATAGCATTCTTCTTCCAAACCAGAGGACTGGACTGCAGAACACCCCCACTAGATACCACCAGAAACTGCTTATCAGAAGAAAAACTCACCGGCTGCCCTCTGAGTCCTCGAGGACCCTGTGGTCCTATGGGGCCAGTATCACCCTAAAATGAAGAAAAGTATCTTGGTGAGTAGGAAAGATCTGATAAGGAGGCAAACAAGCCACCATTTTAAAACGTTCCTATTAAATTAAACTGTTCATGTATTAAGGAAAAACAAGAAAAGCTTCACTGCCCCCTTCCAGTTATCCATGACTAGCCTCTTGAATTGTAAACATTTATCACCCAGTGCAGTCTGATCACAAGCAGAACACATCAGCATCGTCTGATGTTAAAGCTGGATTCCTCAGGGACTGGAAGTCCTTTGCTCTCCCTTAAGCAAACCCTAAGACCCGTTTCTACCTTCCCTGAGGGTTCCCCTAAGCCTATCTTCCGTTTTACTTTGTAGGGTACTATTGACAGCACGACAGCTTTTCAGTGACATTAGGGGGTGCAAGTGAGAAACCACTTCCCCAGATCCCATGGCAATGGCATATCAACCACTTGGTACATTGCTGAGCAGCTGCTGCAGAATGCTGCTTCAGTTATACTCTCCAGAGACTTTGCTGTGCGACTGCATTTGACGCTAATAATGTCAAAGGATCTGTTTGTACCATCTCTCTTTGCTCTGAGCAGTAGCATCTTATTCCACATGTATGTCATAGATTTTGCTTCAGCTCTGAATGCAGTAAGGTACAGCTTTTGCAGAGCAAGCGGAACGGACCCTGTCCCAGTGGGATCTGCAGAACGAAACACAGTTTGGAGAGGAGTGGCAGAAAGCACGCCCATGGCTACACAGCACAGCCTGCAATTCAGACAATACAGCTCTCCCTCCTCTTCCAAAGATATCCCTGATATTTATGTGTCAGCAGCTGAGTGGAGAGAAAAGCCCTCAAATTTATCGGTACTTTAATGAGCTTTACACAAATCATTCCCTGTGCGCTGCTGCAGTAATTTACCCTTTATTTCAGTTTCCGCAGTTGTTTTTAGGGAGGGGTCACTGTGAATGATTTTTTTTTTATTTGTCAGGGAGAAGACGAATATGTGCTCAAAATAGTACACTTACATCCTTCCCTGGTGGCCCCTCACGCCCAGGAGGACCTGTCGCACCTGGTTCCCCCTGCAATTCAGCGAAAAAGAAAGAGAAATCAGCTCAAGGTCAGTGGCAGACCCGTAACACCACTGCATATGGTGTGGGGTTTTGACAATACTGGACTGACCTCAGTGAGGAATTTCTGAAGACAATAAGAGCCTTGCACATCATACATGAGACACAGCTTGCAAAAATAACTCAGAAGCATCGTCTGAAAGTGATGCACAGGGCAGTACACTGTTTTCTAGTAGAATATTGCTGCTAGTGTAGTAACTGAAACCTACCAACATATTCATGGTATTGAAACTATTGTAACGAAGAAGAGATTACAAGCTCCAGCACTGGATTGCTCAGCTAAGCTACTCCAAGCAAAATATTTTCCTTCCCTATGGAGAGTCAGCATTAATTAGGCAGAGAGAAATTCAGTTTTGTATTCCACTGTCTACATTAAGGAACATTTTGTACTGCATTGCTCAGAAATGAGAACAACTTTACATGCAGGACTTGAGTTTTGGGCTTCATTATGCATAGGCTACTAAGCCAAATGGCTGAAGACATTTCTGCTCTCATTTCTTTATGTTTTGTCTCTGAACGTATTCTGCATGTCTTAGGCATTTCTGGAGGAGAGCTGATACTCATTCAGTGGGTGCAGTAAGGTTCCTCAGCTTGTATGTCAGTAGTTTTACAAGTAAGATGCTTTGTGGAGGCCTCCTGTGAAGATTTCTCACAAAGGTCTATCTCAAAGGGAGTATCAGAGGACTGAGGTCTACCAGTTGCCTCACCTTACCTGGGAGCAGAACTTCAATTCACACTACCTTTCTACAAAGGACCACCATGCATGCAGTGCACGTTGCTTACCCGTGGACCTGGGGGCCCTGTATCTCCTCTCTGTCCTTTAAAGCCCTGAAAAAGAGAATTAAATAAACAATTGCTCATTAACCCAACACATGAAGCAGTGAGAATGTTCTATCTTGAATATGAACTTAATAACTGTCCCAGAAGTCCTCCTCCTCAGGGCTGCTCTCTATCCACTCATTGCCCAGCCTGTATTTCTGCTTGGGATTGCCCCAACCCAGGTGCAGGACCTTGCCCTTGGCACTGTTGAACTTCTTGAGATTCTCTCTCATTTCTCTCAAACCTATCAAAGTGCTTCTGGATGGCATCGCATTCCTTCAGCATGTGAACAACATCCCACAGTTTGGTGTCATCCACAGACTTACTGAAGGTGCGCTCAGTCTTGTCATCCATGTCACCAACAATGGATGTTCACATCAGTAAGAGTTATCATCTCTTTGACAAAAGCTTCCTAGCTACAGTACAGAAGAGTTACAGGACTGAACCTACCGGTAAGCCTCTGGCACCCTCCTGGCCTGGGAGGCCTGGTTCTCCAGGTTTTCCCTATGGGAAACAATCACGTTCATGTTAATGAGAGCCTCAGGTCCATCCCTCTGCTGTTGAAAACTCTTCCCTCTTCCCACTCTTCCTCCTTACGTGCACTGAGAACTGACTACCTGGTGTTTCTCCAGCAACATCTGTATCTGAGCATGCAAAAAGGACAGTAGTGACAGAGACATTTCCATACCTGCACTGTCATGAACATAGACTTCAAACTTCAAAGGTACTTATACCTTTGGATTGATGTACCTTTACAATGTTTTTCTTTCAGAGAGATAATGCACACAACTACAGCAATACTTGCTCAGCACGTACAAAATCAGTATCTGCACACAGAAACCAGCTGTTTTGTTGGAAGCACACAACCTGCAGCTGTTGTGACACGCATTCCTCCATTCCCCTAAATGACTGGGGACTTGGCTTTTTACAGAAGCACTAAGTCCCATTTGACAAGTCACAGAAAGAGGCTGGCAATGCCAGACACTGAAAGCACATTCCTCTTCTAAGAAACACAGAGGCAAGAAATAACATTCACTGCTCAATTTATTAACATTTCCTTTTAGCTGACAACTTCATGGCTCAGCCTTTTTTTTTCCCTTCAATAAATGCAAGAATAGACAAAGTAGAGAACATCAAATATAAACCTCTCTAATCCTGGACAACAGAACCATTACAGAGCAACTCAGCAAAGGCTTTCTTTTAAGACACCTCCTCTAAACTTTTTATGCTCTATAATCTTCTACCTAAAAATGGAATCCTTAGATTTAATGTTACAAGACAATCTTCTTTCTTCACAATATTTGCAGTACTTGTAAAGGTTTTAGAGTATTTATGGTAGTTGTGAAAGAACCCAATTTCTTTTCAAGAATCCTAGAGAGTGAATCTTACAAATTGCTCAAGACAATATAGCCCCGCTGGTGTCAAAAAAAGATGTGCCAACAGATTTCCTGCCCCCACTGAGCCCATAGATAGGCAGCTGCGAAAGTAATAACTGGATGTGGCCTGTGATTGCCTGTGTGAAAAACCTTTAAATTACATTACCGGTTCTCCAAGAGATCCTGGCTTGCCATCTTTGCCATCATTCCCAGCAATACCCTATTAATGAAATACACAACAAGGTATAACAAGGAGTCTGCAGGAGAGATCAGTATACTTGTGTCAATATGAAAACTCAAAATAGCACCTCTGCTTCATTGTTGCTGTATTTAATTTTGCCTAATGCACCAGAAATTTTGTTTTTCCTATAGTTCAGACATAAACTTTTTCTGCCACATCTCTGTAGGGAAACATTCTGTGCTTTCTCCCTATTCAGTACGGCAATCCTAAGGGGCTTCCTCCTTCTCAGCAAGGCAAGCATGCCAACAGTCTTAAAAGAGGATTCTAAAGCCAGCTGTTATGAATCATTATAATGCCATTATAATGGCATTCACCTAGACTACTTTACACTAGAAATAGCTCTAGCCCTACACCAATAAGGGAAAAAAACCAAAACCAAACTAAATGTTGTACTGATACCCTTTCCAGAAGAAAAGTGTTTATGCCCAAGATGCACTTGAGTCAGTGCAAAAGAATCATTTCAACTATGGATTGAGAGGAAGATGGTATTCCAGACTATGAATCATTTGCTTACACTGGTGCTAGTACATTAATTTTGTGCTCTGCATACGAATATTTATGCAAAAAAAAAACAACCAAAAAACAAACAAACAAACAAAAAGGCAGATGAAGAACAGGTCTGTTTAGGGAGTTAACACTTAGATTTGAAGTGATCAAATACAGCACTCATGGTGTCTTGGACCAAGGACATAGCACCAACATTACTGGTATCCCTTAAAGATCATGCACAGCTTTCAAAGCATCTCAGAAATCTGTTTGGTTTATGTCCACATGTGCTTACAAACAGCTTTATGTACTGAATGAGAAGGAGCTGAACTGCACTCACAGGAAGTCCAGGAACACCTGGTGGGCCCTGTGGACCTGGAGGGCCATCTTTACCCTGGAAAGAAAGTAGAAGCACAAACGTTCAGATGAGTTTCTCAGATGCTTCTCATATAAAGATCAAAAGCAGTGCTTGACGTGGTCCCACTGTGAGAATCTGGTCTTGTAGCTCATACCATGCTGTGTTTGAGTTTTCATGAGTTCATTTCTGCTTAAATTTGAAAGTTTTTACACAGAAGATCCAGTATTATCTTTAAGTTGTTACAGTTAGAGAAACCACTAAAATCATCAGAATTTTCTTCTTCAGTTTAGTTATATTTAGCACTGAGTGCTTAGCTTCTTTCATGAAGCATCCAGCCAGAAAACAGGTCTACATTTTTTATCTCTTGAATCGGCAGTTATGAGAATTGCCCCGTTGACTGTCCCAAGAGAGAAATCTCCACTTATTCATAGAATCATAGAACGGTTTGAGTTGGAAGGGACCCCTGGAGGCCATCTAGTCCAACTCCCCTGCAATGAACAGGGACACCACAGCTACATCCGTGTGCTCAGAGCCCCATCCAGCCTGACCTTGGACGTCTCCAGGGATAGGATACAGGTCTCGCAAAAGCATACAAGGTCTTTCAAATTATTTCAACCTTAATCACCCATTTGAAAGGGAAGTTCAGAAAGCCTGTCCATGCAGTCTGTGCCCTCTCTGATGGTATTGCTCACTGATTCCACAACAGCC
The DNA here is from genome assembly GCF_002078875.1 of Numida meleagris. Taxonomy (NCBI): domain Eukaryota; kingdom Metazoa; phylum Chordata; class Aves; order Galliformes; family Numididae; genus Numida; species Numida meleagris. The sequence continues at coordinate 142,565,790 of NC_034410.1, forward strand.
ACCAGAAGCACAGTTACTGGGTCCCTTCTGTTTGAAACAGATGCACAAAATGTGTCTTGCTCTCTAGGAAACAATGCTCCAGAAATTAATCACAGAATTACACAGTCCTCAATCATGATTTTTTTTCCTTTTCACACTTAGGTAAGCATCAATCAGATTCCAATCAGATTATCCTTCTCTCTACAGTTTTCTGATGCATTAGCAAAGATAGACACATGAGAGGTACAACAGCCTCCTTAGATGGTAGGCCAAGAGTGCACTGAAAAAGTTCCATGTACTGGATATTTCATTCTGGCTAATTTGGAGGAACAGGAACAGAGTAATCTGCTGTTATCTGTGGGGGTCCTACTTGCAGGTATAGAGTTGCTTCAGATTGGATAATGTGGGGAGCTTTCAAAGGACATTAATTCAGTTGCAGCTCAGCTTTTCCACAGACAAAAAGCTAGGTAAAGCTAGTGATGAAACACAGCTTAGAGCTTACAATGTCTCCTGGGTTTCCTGCTGGTCCAATTGGCCCTGGTGCCCCATCTGGTCCCTAAACAAAACAAAGCAGAAACAACATGAATAATTAACACATTTTGTACATTTGTCAGCGCACTCCCTACCACCCTAGAACCACAGGTCCATGCAGACAGAGAAAAAAGGCACATCAGGAAAAATAATCTATTGGAACATTGCAACTTGTTCTCCATTGACAAGATCAGTTTTATTTTTCACATTTCAGTTGACTCCATTCACACTTTCTTCACGACACCCAAGAGGATGTCATGGGATAGCTTTGAGAGCTTTTTTCCTACCAGAATAGGCTTATGGTTGTGGCAGTAAATGTTCCCATATTACCAATTTCTCTTAAAAATATACTTCTTGAAATGAACTTGCAGAAGTGCAAATGACCCACAAAGGGGGTCCATGTATTGTCTTGGTGGTAAAGCATTCTGTAGCCTCTAGGCACCGCTACTATCTGAAAGCAGAATTTTAACCCAGTCTTTTTTTTTCCAGTACCTACTGTCCTTTAGGTGTTACAATGTAAACTCAGCTTCAAAGAGACTATGCTGATCCCCGGAAAAGACAAATGCTGAAAACCCTTATCATAGCAAAGTCAAACTGCTCTGCAAGCAGAGTAGTTATGTGAGTAGTAATGACTGTAGGCAAAGACAGAAGGTTTGGAAAGAAAAGCCCTTTGCTCAGGAAAAGTCCCTTCTCTTGGAGAGTATAAGTGGTGATATCACAAGCAGGAGAGCAAAGTCATTTCAGCTTTGCTTCTGCGATGACACCCCAGTATTACGACTTTATATATGCAAAGAAGCATAACTGTATTTGTGGAGAGAGCAGAACAAGAAATAACGATTGTGATGCAGCAGGACACATGTAAAAGGCCTCAATTCAAAGGTAACCCAGAGGATACAAAAAATTGGAGAAAATTCGCTCTCATATTACTGAATAAAACTGAAAACTAAAACCACTGTTAGATCTGCAGGCTCCAGACTGACAACTTATTCTGCCTATAAGTAAACACCTATACATGTACTACTAAGTACTCTCTGTGGAAGAGTTTTCATGATCATTGCCTTGTATAAAGAGAGTGACTGAAGCTTAGCATCAATTTACAGAGTGAGATGAAGCAATCAGTGAAAAGAGGCTGATGTATTTAATAGCAATTATCATGAGCGGAGAAATCTATGACACTCAAGGGACCATTAGGAACGCACTGGAAAAGAAAAATTCACTGTGCAGACAGGTGAGAATGGCCCTTTCTGCGTCTGTTGTTATTAGTAAGGAAAATATAAGACTATCTGCTTTGCAACAGAGGAACTTACAGGTGGGCCAGGGTTTCCAGGAGCCCCTGCAAAGCCGGGCATTCCAGGGTGTCCCTGCAAAACAAAAAGAGAGACTTTATACGTTATTCATATTTCTATTTGTATGTAGCTTAATTGATCATTGGGCACTGTGAGGTAACACCAAAATGAGACAATACACGGAGTGCTGGCTATAAGGAAATAATGGACTGCAGCTTTTTAAATCAAAGTGCTGGTTTTCAAAGTATGCACTTCAGTAATAAACAGAGCTAGATTTAAAGTGTTCTTTCTGTAATATGCATTTCACAGTATGTTAACAAGAGCTGAGAACAAATACTGTGGGAGAAGACCAGGCTGGAAATCGAGGTTGTTTAAAATATCCTACAATTTTCTTTGAAGACTGGATTTGCATCTTAAACTACTGACTCAGCCCTTGACAAAAATAAGTGTAAACACTTTCTCCAATTTCAACCATTTTCTTTCCTGTGGCATATCCTATAAGAGTCCATCACCTTCTAGGATAAATAGCAACACTGGCCTTTTCAGTCCAGAGGTGTTTAATCTCCTGGACCTTGTGTAGATGTTAGCTGGGGAAACGAACAGAAGTTGGGCTCTGCAGACAACTGAATGTATTTAGTTTAGAGGTGAGGAAAAATTATCTTGGAATCCAGCAAAACAAGACAGGGAAGATTTATGCTGAAGATTAGAAGGGAGTCCTGAGGAGGACTACTACAGTCCCCATCTTTAGTAAAGTCCATTTGAGGCTTAGCAGTGACGGACAGCTCCCTTCTTTCTTGTCTATCTCCAATTAGTTTGATTCTTCAGCATTAAAGCTTCTGTTGATGATGAAGGAATCAGAGATGGCACTCTGGAAAGCATACTTAATTTTTACCTGTTCACCTTTTTCTCCTGCATCCCCAGTTATACCACGGTCTCCTTTAGCACCCTTGATAATGGAAAAAAAAAGTCACTGAAAGTCACTTCAATTCCATATTTTATTAGCTTTTTTACTTATTTCTTAAGGCACTTGGTCATCCGAGCATAAAATACACAAGTAAGAACTGAACCCTGCTCGTGCTCCTCTTAAATTCTGCCCTAGATTTTCTCTATCAATACTGGAGCTAGCAATATATGGGAAAATGGTCTTTGAACAGACCCAGGATAGCCTTTTACTTACATACATATATATATATATCTTTAGCTCAGGGACACGAAGAACACATAAACAGCCTTAAAAATAAAAAGGCTGTTAGGCAATGTACTAAATGGGACTTTGGTAAGGAATCAGTCAGCCCACTAAAGGCATCTACAGTACCAGGTACTAATCTCTTTTCCCTTCAGGGCCAACAGCGTCAAAACCAGCATTTCTAAGGTGCAACCAGAAAATTAATGCCCAGAATATGCCCTCCTCTCTCTCTGTGTCTCTGACAACAGAGCAGAAGCAACTAACTCAAAAGTAGATGTCTGTATTATCTGTGCTTACAGTAGGTTAAGGGCAAGATGAATCTCATACAGCAAAAAATACAGAGAGGCTAGAGATACAAATTATGACCTGAATAATGCAGAGGACACTAATGAATTGCAGGCCATTGGAATGATTTTCTGGTTCACTGCATGAGAGCTAGGAGACAAATAGGGAAGGGAGAGCTGTACCAGTATGCATGGTGTTGGTAAAGACTACATATTGCACTTTCAAAAGGTCAGAGCTCTCTAGATTTTTCACTATAAGGAGCCTCCTCAAATATTTGGAAAGGAGTCACAGTGACAGGATTTATCTTTGTGTCTTCTGAAAAGTTTTACAATATTTGCTCTTAACATTTACAAATTCTGTGAATTTGCCAGTTTACTGAGTGCAAGTTAGACTATTTATCAATTATTTGATTTTATATTATGCACATGTACAGTTTAAGAGTAGTCTTGTTATTTCAACTAAACAGGCTAAGAAGCTGTTGAGAAGAAGCTCTCTCTGCTGTGAGAGCTGGGGCTGCTCAGCCTGGAGAAGGCTCCAGAGAGACCTTATAGCAGCCTTCCAGCAGCTAAAGGAGACCTACAAGAAAGTTGGAGAGGGATTCCTTATCAAAGAGTACAGTGATAAGAGAAGGAGTAGTGGCCTTAAACTAAAAGAGATTAGATTTAGATTAGCTATAAGGAAGAAATTCTTCACTATGAGGATGGTCAGGCTCTGGAAGAGGTTGTCCAGAGAAGCTGTGGATACCCCATCCTTGGAGGTGACCAAGGCCAGGTTGGATGGGACCCTGGGCAACCTAACCCAGTGGAAGGCATCCTTGCCAACAGCAGAGGGCTGGAAGTAGATGATCTTTAAGGTCTCTCCCAACCCAAACCATTCTATTCAGTCTCGCTACCCAGACTGTCACATTTACATAGCATTAAAGAAAGCAGCATATGAGAGTCTCAGACTACCTGGGTTTTCCACCAGTTATTGTCTTTATGGAGTGCTAACACCTTTGAAATTTTAATCTTGGAATGTACTCTCATTTTGATCAGCCTTAATGTTTGCTTTTGAGACTCTACTGCTCACCTTCAGCACACTTTAATTTGCGAGATTTAAAATTAATTTATGAATCAGTATTAGTTTGTCCTACACTAATAAGTGCAAATACAAAGATGTTAAAATAGCAGAAGTTGTTTTAGACAGTAGGTCAGGATGCAGGGAAGTATGGAGGGAACCGTGGCCTTCATGTCTTCGCTCTCCCTCCACTGATTTGTTTTATTTCACAATAGGCAGTTTTAAAGGTTTTGACTGACCAGGCACTGGCACTGTGAACTGAATGCTGACAGAGCTATTCGTGGGAAATGCTCAAAATGTGATATTATTGGAATCCTTCAGACTATGTCCCTAAATCATGAGGCAGAAAGATACATCTGAACCAAGTCGTTCATTTTACGACATATTTCAGGGAGCACTCAGAATCTATGGCTAAAGCAGTTACTGCAGATAGTGTGTTTGGAGGCCACCCTTTAATTTAAAGGGATTCCAACGTGTGGGATATAGACAGGAAAGGATCAATGTAGGAAAAGGATTACTGCTGAAGCTTTGATTTCTTGCTCACCTGATTTGGACTGACAGTTAACTCTGAGTTCCATCTCTCTCATCAAAATATTAGTGAAATGAAATTCTTCATCAAGAATCAAACCCTTTATATTTTTTTTTATTTGTTTGTTTTTGTGAACAGAGGGATGTAGAAGATTGTATTTACATGTATGCAACAGTGTTCATGTAGAGAGCTGTGCAGTTTTCTGTACCTGTGGGACTCCACTGAACTGCCAGTGCAGGGCCCACCCAATAGGTCAGTTCTACTCCTTCACATAGGGATGGGTCCTACCAAGATGCTGTGTCACCAATGCTCTAACTAATCACAGATAATTTCTGTTTAGAACACTGAAGATCAACCAACCTTTTGGCCATCCAGCCCAGGTGGGCCTGCAGGACCTCTGGGACCAGCACTTCCCTGCAATGCAGAAGAGGCAGAGGTAAATACTAGTTTCTTACAGATCAAGAAGGTGGAGCCTATCATCCTTGCCTCCTCAGTGCTAGGCTCACCAAGGTGGACAGGCCACCTTTATGCTCAGTACTGCAGATTGATTTGTTCTCCAGCACCTACTGTACTATACAGATCTTTTTGCATATAGCATTGAAAGGTTCATCAGCACATTATGTATGCCTCTTGGTTAACCTACAATGCCTAACACTACAGCTGGCTCTTTCCCAAACAAGCTAACCCTTAGGAAATCTTTGTGGTTATATATAGCAGCCTTGGCCACTGCTGGAAACACACAATCTCAAAGGGAAGCCACAACAAGAGTGCCACACAAGGATTAATTACAAGGGAATCTCCCACCTGAAAAAGTCTGGACCCATCTCGCCAAAACCCATATGGTACAGTATGGTCAAGATCTTAAGATTAATTAGAATAACAAAATTCTCTGTTTGGCTTTTTACAGGAGCGTCTGGTTTCCCGGAACAGTAAAATTTTGATTTTTTTCTTCCAAATTCCTCCTTGCAGTTCAAATGGGATACATCAAAGCTCACTGCGGACAGATGGGTCAAAATCTCAGTTACACCACACACTTTTTCACTCACTTGTATCCACTTTGTAGAACCATAGAGATCTACTAGCATGATTAATGGAGGAAAACTGAAACCAAGAACATCAGATGAGCCTTTCTAGGGCTGTGAAATAATACAGGATCTCTGGATAGTAGAGAGCCATCACTTTTCCTCTCACTCTGTTCTGACAGATAACTGAAAAGGTTAAGGGATTAATTTCAGTACATGTCATTTATTAAAAACCTTTAACCTCCTTCCTTTATTTCAAGTCCTCTGCAGAATTTGTGTCTCTTAAACAGCAGCTACTTCTAACACTTCCCTTAGGCATCCTTGTAGCCAGCAGAAAATCCACATAATGATCACAGCTCAATCAGCAATGTACTCTACTCACTCTTCAGTCACTGCTCTCAACTTTCTGTTCACACACCACTGCTATTTCTCCTTCTGAACAATGAGCACAACTGAAAAATAGCTGTGTTATTTGGTTTCTCCTACAGAGTAGACGGTGGACAAGAACAGGTGGACAGGTAGTGTTTTCCTCTATCCCTTCAGTGGAAGTGAAGGATATTGAGAGGACCAGGAAAACCCATCTCATAAATACATGGCTGACAGGCTGGTGCAGTCACAGGAGTTTTGGTTTTTTTGACCATGGGGTGGTTTACTTCTTGCCTGTCCTGATGACTGCAGATGGGTCTCACCTGTCTCAAAGGGGAAAACAGATCCCAGCCCAGGAGCTGGCAGGGCTCATTGAGATGGTGTTAAACTAGGTGTGAAAGGGGAAGAGAATAAAATGAGGCTCACTAAAGATGAATCTAGGGAAATGATGATGGGATTGGGAGTGAGGCAAATGGCTCAGCTGAAGTGCATCTACGCCAATGCACACAGCATGGACAACAAACAGGAAAGAGCTGGAAGCCATTGTGTGGCAGGCAAATTATGACTTAGTTGTCAGTCATTACTGAAATATGGTGGGATCGGTCCCACAACTGGAATGCTGCAGTGGATGGCTATAAGCTCTTCAGAAGGAAAAGGCAAGAAAGGAGGGATGGTGGCATGGCTTCCTGTGTTATAGACTGTTTTGATATTGTTGAGTTTGGGGATTGCAGTGATAAGGTTGAGTCTCTATGTGTAAGGATCAGAGGGAGGGCCAACAAGGCTGACATCCTGGTGGGGGTCTGTTATAGACCACCTAAACAAGGTGAAGAGACAGATGAGGTGTTCTGTGAGCAGCTGCTAGAAGCGTGATCACCAGCGCTTGTTCTCATGGCAGACTTCAACTTCCATGATAAATGCTGGAAATACAATCCAGAACAGTCTAGGAGGTTTCTAGAGTGTGTGGGAGATAACTTTCTGATACAGCAGGTAAGAGAGCCTACTGGGGAGGAGCCCTGCTAGACCTGCGGTTCACAAACAGAGAACTAATGGGAGATGTGGAGGTCAGGAGCTGTCTTGGGCAGAGCAACCACAAAATGATAGAGCTCTTTATTCTTAGTGAAGTCAGGAGGGGGGTCAGCAAAACTGCTACTTTGGACTTCTGGAGGGTGGACTTTGAACTATTCAGGACACCAATAGGGAGGGTCCCTTGGGAATCTGTCCTGAAAGGTAAAGGTCTCCTGGAAAGCTGGTCATCGTACTCAGCTTTGGTGAGGCCACACCTTGAGCACTGTGTTCAGTTTTTGGCTGCTCACTACAAGAAAAATATCAAGGCTCTGGAGCATGCCCAGTGGAGAGCAATGAAGCTTGAGAAGGGACCAGAGCACAAGTCTTAAGAAGCTGAGGGAACTGAGATTGTTTAGTCTGGAGAAAAGGGGGTTCAGAAGAGACCTTTTGGCTCTCTACAACTACCTGAAAGGAGGGAGTGGTGAGGTGGAGGTCAGCCTCTTCTCCCAGGTAACTAGTGATAGGACGAGAGGGAATGGCCTCAAGTTGTGCCAGGTGAGGTTCACATTGAATCTTAGGAAAAATTTATTCTCCGAAAGAGTGGTCAGGCTCTGGAACCGGCATCCCAGAGAGGTGGTTGAGTCACCGTCCCTGGAAGTGTACAAGAAACATTTAGATGTGGCACTAAAGGCCATGGTTTAGTGAAGAAATATTGGTGGTAGATGGACAGTTGGGCTAGATGATCTTTGAGGTCTTTTCCAACCCTGGCAATTCTGTACTTCTATGAAGAAGAGTTAGTTTGCATCTCCTAAATTCCCTGCTATTCCATGAACCAGCAGGTCCCTAAGCTTTGAATTTCAGAATTGGGAAATACTCAGCCATTTCCACATACATGCCTTTCAAGAGGCTCATAACATGTCAAAGGGAAAAAATGTAACTATTACTATTCAGGTGCTTCTAGTACAGAAAAAGCCAACCAAGGATACTTATATCACTACAAGCAAGGCAGAGATGGCCTTGGTCTATCTATGATCATAGCAGCAGCTGAAATCCAGTCCACTGACTCCAAAGACAGCTATAAAAGAATCAGTGCATTGTAACTGAAAATAAAAATAAATAAAAAAAAATCAATCAATCAATTAAAAATATTGTAAGAAAAAATTGGTTAAACCAAATCCAAGGGATGACCACTTCCCTAGCTCTCTTACCATTTTCCCATCCTGGCCATCTCTACCCGGTGGTCCTCGGAGACCTCTGTCACCTTTGAAACCTGGGATGCCTGGCAGTCCTGGTGGGCCAGGAGGGCATTCAGTGCACACATCCTAGGAGAGAACATTGAGAAATAAATTAGCACCAGACTGAAGACATCTCGTAGAGCCTGCAGACAATGAATATGAATGCAGCAGTGAGGAGCTAGCGTAACCTGTAGGCCATCGCATTTTGACCGCACCAAGGAGTACCTGGGTTACTATGACATACACTGAAGTGAGGTTAGTGTGAAGGAGAGAGAAGGCCAGATGCTGAGCTTGCAAAGGATCCCTTGGGGAGTTTCTTATCATAACTGGACAACTCTTAACTGATCTTAATGATCAAGAAATTGAGGAAGGGAGGAGATCAGATAGCCACAAAGCAACACTATCAAGAAATACTTTGTTTGGAATCTACAAGACTACTTGAAGAAAAATGTTTATACCAATCAAAAAGACCTGACTTACTGCTAAGAGGGCAGATTGCTAGGGAAAACTCCCTTGTTGCAGCACAGAAAGGGTGTTCTGCAAAAGAAAATATTCTGCAGCTAGCTTGGCTAAGGAGAACTCATCTTCTGGAGTTCATGAAGAGCAGGTGAACATCAAAGTGTCTTTGCCAAATTCTGTCATGAGCATTAAACATCCCTGCCTCAAAAATTCTTCGAAGCATCACCTCAGCACTCTTTCTAATTCTGCTGTTCTCAAGGTATGACATTTCTGCTTCAAAGACAGACTTCCATTAGTAAAAGGGGAGTGAATCCTGGCTACGAGAGACAATGTAGCCCAAAAGATGGGATATCAGGTCAGCTTGGTACAACTCCCAGCTCTGTCAATGATCCACTGCGAAATTGTGGGGTAAAATGTCTCTCTGAACCTCAGTTCCTTCATTAATATTTTTCTACTCAAAATGTAAGAGCTTGAGAGACACCCAGAACAACAGAGCCTTAATTGCATTTGGGACCTCAAGGTGCTGCTGTATGTAAAGCTTGGCCAGGTATGGAGTGAAAAAATATCAAACATAAAGAATAAGCTGTGTGTCTGTAACTGTAACAAAATCAAAGTAAAAACAAGAAAAAAGAAAAAAAAAGAATATCAAAATGACATCCCATCCCAAGAAACAGTCCGCTGCTATTCCCTTGATCACAAATCCCAAACAATGCAATACAGTGAACTCTCTGGAAAAAAATACCTTGTTGCTTAAGAAAAACAGCTCTTCGATGAAGTCATTTCAAAGCAGCAATCTTAAAAGAGTCATTTCGTTAATGTGGTTAGTAAAAAAAAGTAATTTTTTAGTTTCTTTTAATCAATAATGAAGGATTTCTTGCCATGTCTCAAGCCCGCTTAAAAATCTCCCAACTCAGCCCACGTAAATATTTAAAGATTTTGCAGTCAACACCTCTCAAATACGGACTCATTTCCCAGACAACTGTCTACATGGAGAGTAAAAGCAGGCAGACAGATCACCACTTTTGAAACATGGGTGCACATTGGGTTAATTACCTGCATCCTTTTAGAGGCACTATGCATACTGAACTTGCACCCACTGTGCAAAGTGGGTGCACTGATGCAGGTGTGTGCAAAAGATCAGCCATTTGATTAAAGTGGTTTCCAATTTCTGCTTTAGGTAATACAACTTGGCAATAGTTATTTCTTCTTGGAAATGAAAGTCTCTCAAAGAGATGAAACAGCCTCTGAGCTTTCACAACTTAAACCACATTACAAAGATCTTTGTAGGCCATGTCACTAGTGCAGGCTGTTGGAGAGCACTGGGTTTTGATCTCCAGCACATCCTTGGGTGTCCCAACAGCTGGGTCAGCAAGAGAACTATAATTTTCAAAGCTCTGATGGAGTACTTTAAGGCAGCTTTTGCACTTCTAGCCCTGACACTTTCCCATCACATGGTATTAGTTAGGTTTGAATCAAACATACAGATAAACTCCCACCGTCCTCAAAAGCTGATTACCTTCACTAAGAGATTTATGTCCTCTGGAGAGAGCAGGGGTGAGGTACCCTGTGGAGTGAAAAATTCAGGCAATTTTAAAAGGTGTTCAGGAAGATTTCTTACATTTACATGTCTGTGCCCTGGTATAAGTTTCTCTTTGAGCTAAAAACATACCTGTTCCCTTACACTGTCAATGAACATCATATCTGAGACCTCTTTGAATTCTTGATCATGTACTTGCTCATAGCACCGTATAATGTTTTTAAGAAACTACCTTTAAAATTTTGGCTTATTTTTTTTGCATGCAGAACATTCAATTATTTTCATACCATTCAAAACCCATCCCTGGTATTTTTATCATAATCCTTTAATGGTTCCTAGTTTTTTTTTTCTGCAGGATGAGCAGCAGAGAAAAAACACTGAACTGTACTTGAGGTGACGTGTACTGGAAGAAAATGAGATAGAAGGGAACAGAACAGCAGGACAAAAACTTTTGGGGGATGCAGCACAGAAGCAAAGTTACGTACTGGTTTTCCAGGAGGTCCTCTTTCGCCTGGATTTCCAGGTAGACCCTATAAATAAAGAAAAGGAAAATTCTATGAGATTATGATATGCTAACCCTCTGGCTGCTCCCACACTCTGCTGACTGTTTTGGACCAACACATGTTTCTGCTGAGCACCACTGCCCTTTGCATGTGGCATCAACTTTAGAAGTTGTCCCTTTCTTTTTTTTTTTTTTGCTGTTTCTTAATCACTTCTTCTCATTCCTTCCTAAATCTCTCTTCTCTACATTATGACCCAGTGAAACTCATCTGAGTCACACAACTGAAATTAGTCTGGCACGTCTCCTGGTCCCAGGAAACACTATGACTGCAGAAGTGTGAAGGATGAAGCTTTAAATTCCTCAAGGCACCTGTAAAATGAAAAACCATGGCCTTTCTTTGCATGAGTGTTGCAAACAAGTCTTTGCACCTGAAATAGTAAGTAAACCTTTTTTTTTTTTTCTTTTTTTCTTTTTTTGGTGTGGGGAAAGTATTTGTGTCAGTTTTCATGAGATGAAAATAAGGAAATGAGCAGCACTGTTAGAATTTAAGTTCAGGAAGCCATGGTTGGGAAAAGGGAACCCTAATGGGCATCTCTTGCTTGTCATTAGCAAGTCATTAATTTGTTAAAAAAACAAATTGTTTTGAATCTTTGCATAAAGTAATGCTTACATGGGGAACTGAGTCTCTGAACAGGACAGCTGGTCATTGCTCAGATAGTGACAGAAATCTTCAGTGGCATTTTCAGTTGGACTGAGTAAGATTTCCAAAACCATTCTCTAACTTCCTCTATCAAGCTAGGCTGTTGTCCTATGTAATTACTCCACACATGTGCGATCCATTGCTACTGATCATCTTAAACTGCATACAAAAAACTGATCTACACAACCACCTTTGCATGAGCAGAACAGTTTCCTCTTACTACTTAAAAGTATCTTATCCGTGTTCAGTTCAGTTGCATCTGCAGTAGGACCCACCTGGGAAGGTCTCTGTGGCAGTGCCAGATTCCCTACCCAGGATGTTAATCAACATAAGCAATGCCTGTAAATTGGCCTAGGCTCAGCACATCCAGGCAACACCCTGAGACTGCCCAAATCTGCATGTGGAAAGCTGCTTTAAGAATTAGTCAAAGGCTTTGTCAGGAAGGGGGTTAGGAATTATGCCAGTCACCTAGTTTCAAGTTGGTCCATCGTTTCCAGTAAGTCCATTGTACTATTTGTGCAGCCAGCTAGATGGGGAGTTCCTGGGCTGCCTGGGGAATTCGTGATTTACATGCAGTGGATGTGCCCACAGGCACAGTTGTGATAACCTAGTATACCACAGTTACAGCTACAGGGAAAAATAGAATTTCATCCTTGTATCTCACTTATAATTTAAATTCTGTACCCCGTGTCAGAGAAAAGAGAAAATGAAAAATGTTTGGTCGCTCTTTTTCTACGTCCATATTAAACACTTCTGAGTGAATGACAACCCCTCAGTTACCTTGGCTTCCTAAGAGATGAATATTAAATATGAACTGAAGCGACACAAGTGGAACTGAAGTGGTGTTAAATTTCATGGATGAAAAGCTTGTTTTTAGAGGAAGCTAAACCTTCCACAGGTGAGGTTCAAGAGAAGGTAAAGTGTGAAGGAGATTTTCAGTTCATAACTACCCACAAACGACCTTACAGGGAAATGAAGAAACACGAGACAAAATTTCAACCATTTTTAGACTGCTGTTTCTACAGAGAAACTATATGGTTGTTAGAAGATTGTGATGTTTCCTAAGTTCCTTCTTTTGTTAATCTTCAGCTCATACTTTTGGCACCCTCTTGAACCACATCTCAAAGTGGGAAGAGGATTCCCTACATACCTATTGCACTGATCTTACACTCACATATTGGCCATGTTCAGGAAGACTCCCACAGCATTTGTTTCAAGAAGTTCAACAGAAAACAAAGACTTGAGCCATGAGAATCATCCTTGATCAGAAAGTAACTCGAACTCCTTTGATGAATGACTGTCTGACTTGGAATATAGGACAACGTCACTTTAACATGTTGCATTATTGCAGAGTAGGCAATGGGCTGAGTCCAAAACAAAGAAAACACTGCTAAGCTATAGAGACCAGGAGTTAAAAAATATAACCAGCTCCAAGCTGTGAACTACTCTGAGCTGACTGAAAATGGTATAAAACAAAGCCAGAAAAGAGGAAGAGAAGTTGAAAGAGTCTGCACAAAAAAAAAATGACATGGTATTTTTTTTTTAAAAAAGCTACTAATGTGATGTGGGAAGATGCACAAACTCAAAAAAAACCCCATAACTATAACAAGTAATTGTGCCACTGCATATGAGGGAGGACAAAGCAGGCAGCAACAGGGAGGTGTGATGCACAGGATCCAGAGCACGTGATTGCCTGCAAAACTGACACACACAAATGGTCCCAAAGTGGGAATGAATGGAAGCTGTGTAAATGACATGTTGAAAAATGAAAGAAAGAAAATTTATAGGGAAGCCAGCCACATGCAACAGCAAAATCAAAAGCTTATGGTGGGGAAGTACTATTACAAAATAGAAAACCAAATGTAAAATCACTAACATAGATGTGTTCTAATTTCAAGAATAACAAGAAAAAAAAGGAAGGTTAATAAGTATCCTTTGATTCGGGCTGCATGAATTCTAAAGCAAACACAAAAACTTGGAAATTGCCTTCTAACTGCATGGGAAAACCAACCCCAGAAGAGAAAATGTCTGCTGTTCTGATCCAATGGCAGTAATGTATGCATACACAAAGTTTTTATAATTACAAAAATAAATAGATGGGAAGATTAACTTCCCAGTAAAATTGGAACGTAGTTATCAGTAACAATTAGCACATTTTAAAATGATTAATTTAATGTTTATGTTAATTAAAATTATCATAATCAAAATACAGAAAGACCAAATCAAATGGGTGCCCTCAGTGCTACCCGTAGGACAAGAGACTTTGTCATTCAGATTGTATTTTAATTTAAGGGAGCTAAGTAGTATGTGGAAAGGAAACTTCTTCTCTCCCAGCAGACAGGCAGAGCAGAATGGATGTTTCCAGAAAAAAACGTAGAATCATTTTCTGCAGCTTTCAGAGCATGACACAGATTTGGCCTATTGCTCTGGATAAGTTACTTAAGGCTATGCTTTTTTAATAGTTGATACAGGAATACTGCCAGCTTAAAATGTGCTTGGATTTTCCTTTTTTCCAAAAGCAAGTAAAATTAATATGTGAAGTAATTTCATTGAGGGAATGAAATTAGGCATGTAACAGTCCTGTTATGGAGAAAAGCAGTCCAACTGGAGGGAAATCCAAATTATAGAATAATATCATAGAATGGCTTGAGTTAGAAGGGATATTAAAGCCCACCTACTTCCAACCCCCTGCCACAGGCTGGTTGCCACCCACCAGATCAGGCTGCCCAGGGCCTCATCCAACCTGGCCTTGAACACTTCCAGGGACAGGGCAATCACACCTTCTCTGGGCGACTTGTTCCAGTGCCTCACCGCCCTCTGAGTAAAGAATTATGTCCTAAAATCTAATCTGAATCTCCCTTCTTTTAGTTTAAAATCATTACTCTTTGTTGAACCTCATTAGACTCACATGCACTCACTTTTCAAGCGTGCCCAAGCCCTTCTGGATGGCGTCCCTTCCTTCCGTCATATAAACTGCAACACTCAGCTTAGTGTCATCAGCAAAATTCCTGAGGTGCACTCAATCCCACTGTCCAGGTTGTTGATAAAGATACTAAAGAGCACCAGTCTCAACACAGACTCCTGAGGGACACCACTTATCACCAGTCTCCGCCTGGACACAGAGCCACTGAATGCAACTCTCCGGCTCTGGTTATGCAGCTAATTCCTTATTCATCAAATAGAACACCCAATAAATCCATATCTCTGCAATTCACAGATAAGGATGTTGTGTGGGACCATGCTAAAGGCCTCACAGAAGTCCAGGTAAGTGACATCAGTTGATCTTTCCTTGTTGACTGATTCAATCACTCTATTCTAGCAGGCCACCAGAGTGGCCAGGCATAATTTGCCTCTGGTGAAGCTGTGCTGGCTATCTCAGATCACCTCGTCACCTTGCATGTGCCTTAAAATAGTTTTGAGGAGGATCTGTTCCATGATCTTTCCTGACACAGAGGTGAGGCTTACTAGCCTGTAGTTGCCCAGGTATTCCATTCTACCTTTCTTAAAAACGGGAGTGATGTTTTCCTTTTTCCAGAGATCAGGGACTTTGCGCAACAGACATGACTTTTCAAATATGATGGAGAGTGACTTGGTAACCACCTCAGCCAATTCCTTCAGGACCCTAGAATGTATGTTATCTGGCCCTTAGACACATATATCCATATATACACATTCATTTATATTCACTCTTATCAGTCAATTAGGGAGATGCTTCAGGCTCTCTGAAGGCCTCTCAGCATCTCTGTGGCCCTCTGCTGGACTCTCTCTACAAGTTCCATGTCGAACTCCCAGGCCTGTGAGGCCTCACTGAACAGCAGCACAGCCTTCTGGTGTGTCAGCCATTTCTCCCAGGATGCAGTCATGCAAAAAACCAATGTATTCCTCTGGGAGATAATTCCGGTCAAAGCTACCTCAGAGGAAGTATTTATTCTTTCACCTCCCAAAATACAACTCTAAATATGATACTGCAGTATCAGGGAATATAACAACCTATAACGGACACATTTCCAAGGGCATCTGATGAGTCTGCAGCTGGAAAAAACAAGGCAGAGAACAGACTATTGTATGTAAATGTGATTCAGAAGAATTATTCAGTCTCAGGAACAAAAAAACAACATGAAATACATTTGCAGGGGCCACAGCAAAGGACAAGACAGTGAGGGAAGTCATTAAGGCTGTTGCCACTGAATAGCTAGGGAATTATGAGGAAAGCTCCTATCAGCAATTCAAATCAGAGCTTTTCTAACTGATGACACGCTGTATAAACACAAGAGAATACAAAAATGGGCATGCTTCAAAGAACACAGGAATGCTATACTGATACAGAAATGTGCAAAAGTCAGAACCAGAAATCCTTTGTACTACTCACAAATGAAAGTGGAGATCAAGAAACTGGTAGTGCATGATCTTGTCAAACAAAGTATCCCTGCTGTTATACCAAGAAATGTTGGAACATGCTCTGTAGTTACACTCACACATCCTGGTAGAATTGCTTAATAAGTGATCAACCAGAATACATAGTTCTTGAAAGACATACTGACTGCAATTAAATGTTGATGTAATAGAAGATGTGCTTTCTAAGTACCATAAGGGATGGTTTTGCTTGGGTAATTTCCTGCTGGGAAAAGGAGAGAGAGAAAGACTGCAGTGCTGCCTCTCCAAGAGCTGACCAGTCAACACTGATCTGAGCAGAGCCAGAAAGAGATTTAGAAAAGCTGGCTCTCACACTCCTCATATGGATTTGTAATAAAATCATCTACTTCATCTCCTCCTTAAAAGCTCTGTATTTCTAGTTTAAAACCTCTTGGTTAAAGAATTCAAACATTTGCTATGGTTGCTCAGGGACACAAAGTGATAGACCATTTCTGCCACAACAAGCTTTTGAGGAATACCACTGCCACAATCATCTGTCTTTTGATGAAGTGGGTGAACAAAATAACCAAGACCCTCTTTTCCAAATGTTTCAGGAGGAAAGGAGATCTATTTCATAGGAAAGTACACCCTTTGTGCTAATTGGTGTATGTCAATGAAGACACAAGAGGGATAACAATTGCTTGCATGTACTTCATGAAAACTGGTACCCATTTCAGAAAAGACAGCATAAGAAAGCATTGCTGAAGAGCAGAGTTACAGAAGGCCACTTCCCCTTTCCCACAGCGTTCCTCCAACAGGCACAAATGAAAAGATTACATCTCTCAAAATCTTCATAGATCTCCTTGCTGATTTTCATCCAAAGCAGGTTTCCATGTCACAGAGCTGGCTTACCAGCAGAGAAAAAAACTCTTCCCTTTCTGATTCAACACTGCGACAAAACTGGGCAGTGAGAGGGCTCAGCTTTCAAGCTGGGAGTCTGCCATGCTTCCCTCTATCCCTTAGCTCCATGACTCAACTGCAGAGTCGAGTGAGGAAAATGCACAGAGAGGAGGTTAAAGTGTCATCTCTCAAGCACAGCAGCAGCAGCAAAATGAATTTATAACAAGCTTTTTAATGGTGGTAGCCCTATTTTTATAGAAATATTACAGGTTACTAATCTTAGAGGCTTCTAAGAATCTCCTAGAATGTTTAACTATCATCCTTTTCTACTGCAGGATCATTCCCCAGTGTATGTTGCCACGTAACTTGTCCACTGCTTTCCTTGAAAGGTTACTCTATGGCCTAAGTGTCTTTTTCCCTGAAATCCTGAAATATAAGAGCTCAATTTTTGCATCTCCATCGGACCATCCCAGTAATACTCAATAACCAAGGTTGAGTATGCACATAATTTTTAGGGAAATCAGACTTAAGCATTAGCAAGTTTTGTGAGCACTTACACTTTTATTTTACTTACATCCTGACCAGGAGGCCCCTGCGGTCCAGGGATACCAGGTACACCACGAGGACCCTGGCAGGAAGAGAACAGACAAACGCAGTAACATGAGCAGTACTAGAGAGATTATCCTTAGATGAAGAGAAAAAAAATACTCAACTCAGTAACTATTTAAAAAAAAAAAAAAAAACCCACAATGCTAACAGTTAAAAAACTTCAGAAGAGATTAAAAAAAAATATCCCACATTGAACTACTATCACAGCATCAGTTGTTGCTGTGCCTCCAGGAACTGTAAGTGCATCACTACAGTCAAATCTCACACACCTCAACTGGAAAGGTAATGATGTCTCTTTATAAGAAGGCAAGTTTATGAACAGGGAGAAAATACAACTGGTCATGGAACTGTGGAGGAGAAAAAAAGATTCAACTCCTCAGTGTCAAACTAGTACACACCGTGACTAGGCTATACCGGTGGAAATGCATGCCAGCATATAGTGAAACCACAATACACAGCTATTTGCTTTGCACCTATAGACTGCATCGTTGTAAACCACTAAGGAAATAAGCATGTTTGATAAATACTTAAATGTAGGGGTGAGGAAAAGCTGTCACCAGAACAAGAGTCTGGATAACTCTGTTTCTCATGACCCACTACAGCAAACGTGTAGTGGTGGTGCACATCTGATGTCTCATTTGGCTAACCAGCCAACATATGACTCTACCATCTTTAAGAAAAATACAGAAACAAAAAATTAATAACGCATTTATGAAATCACGGATAGTAACAAAATTCATTTATTTGCTCCCTCCCCATAAAATCTGGGTGTAGTTAGAAAGACATACTGTACCAATGACCCTTTGTCTCCTGGGGGTCCAACAGGGCCCTGCAAATAGAGAAGACAGAGCAATCAAAACAGTAGCAGAGCTTAAAATTAACACTTTTGTTTGGCTGAACAGGGGGCTCCCTGAAGCACGGAGATAAGAAAGAAGAGAAAAGGAAGGGCAAGGAAAAGGAGCAAGTCTGAGGCTGCCCAGACAGAATTGCACAGTACTCACAGTGAGATGTTCAGGGGGAAGATCAAAGTGAAAAATTGAGATGGATCACGGAGGAAAGAGTGTGAGAAAAGAAAGAGAAAAAGGGACTAAAGAGGCCAGCTGTACGTTAACACGTTGCTTGTCAGACTGAGCCCTCTGCTTCATCATCGCACTCTGCCCTATCTTATCATTAAATCCAATTTGTTACACTCTTCCAAGTGGCTGAGCTGATGAATTTAAGCTTGAAGGCCTGAATCTTGGTGAGCTTCAAGTCAGACTAGCTGAATAGGAAAAGTGTGAGTGCCAGCAACAGGGCT
The DNA here is from genome assembly GCF_002078875.1 of Numida meleagris. NCBI lineage: Eukaryota > Metazoa > Chordata > Aves > Galliformes > Numididae > Numida > Numida meleagris. The sequence continues at coordinate 142,584,627 of NC_034410.1, forward strand.
GAGAGGCTGTGAACCCAGGAGGCTCACAGCCAGAGGACACTGGGTTGCAGGGGCTGGGTGCTGAGTAGACTGGATGTTCAAAACCAGCTGCTGGAGTGACTCACATTTTGTGTGTATATTCCAACAGTGGTCTTGAAAAAATCATACAGATAGTAGGTGCAGGATTGAGATCTGCTTTTGCATGTTTGTGTGAGTGCTTTTCAGGTGTACGTGGGTGTTGATCAAGGCATTAGTCTCTCTGCATTGTCTTTTGTGGCAGCATGTGTATGTGTATTTGTGTACACTGTACATGCCCATTGGCAATATGGGCTCAGCCTTGCTACTGGCTGAATCCAAGGACACAGAACTGCAACAGCCTTTCATCATTTGGACTGGGACCAGACAACCTCTCCATGGTCCCAAAAGCCACCGTGTTCAGCTTTCTTTAAAACAAGGAAAAGCATCTCATGGAATCTGCATGCTCTGTAAATGAGGTTAAAGTAGGGAGTCCAGTGGGCTTGCATACACTGTTTGGGAATGCAGCTTACATAGGTGCACAGTGGAGTGAACAAACTAGAAGAAATCCACTCCTAAAGGCACACTACAGAAGTGATGCAGTACCCATATCCAGCAGGGATGGATGAATCTGACATTCCAAACACATCCCAGACAAGGTTTGACCTCATATCTTTGGGGCTGTGTTTGAATAAATCGGTTCACACTATGGCTCCTCTCCCTTTGCTTTCTATTTCAGGCATATTAATTCACTAATCCTCATAACGTTCTCCGTGCAAGATGCCATAATGCTCTGCTACAGCAAGGGCTAAATACATCATGTTAAACTCATAGCAATACGGAGAAGGAAAGGCAGATCATGAGTAATTCCCTTCAGCTTGGTGCATCACATATTTCCATTAGGGAACTTGAACATGAGCATGTGAATTCACCCCATTTCTCTATGCAGTCACCTCTTCTGCTTTTAGTTCAGTTGGGAAAGTCACACACTGTGCTAATACTCATTTTATGGCTCAGTGTTATGCAAATAGTAATACAATACTTTAGCAGACAAAGTAAAGGCAAACAACAACAACAACAAAACCCACCCTAATCTATCTACACCTTTCACACAGGGAGCAAAACTCAAGAGAGACTAAGGGCACAGGAGGAAACAAGGTGAGGACTCCAATTAAAATGAATTGCTGACTCTTACTTCTGAAGCTGAAAACATTAAGTAACCAATTTTGTCACATTACTAAAAAGGGTGTAGGCTGACACCTTTATTCAGTGTATAATATGCACTGAAGCATCTCCACTGAGGTGATTCTATTTTTTAGTGGGACTCAATCTATGTGAAAGCCTGACGGATTACAGGTTATATAGCACTTTTCAAATTCTGAGTCTTTGAACTGGAGCTGAGGTTATGATAAACCTGCAGTGAAGAAAACCATTATAATTATTGTCAAAAAAAAAAAAAGAAGAAGAAAGCATTTAGTAAAGCAGTAAAAAAAAATCAATCAGGAGTACTAAGATATGTACCAGCACCATCTACTTATCCTGACAGTGGTCAAACAGTGATGACATAGTACAAAGTAATCCTCTGGTGTGTGTCAAGTGACGGCTACAAGTGATGGAGTCAAGTTCTTAGTCACTGCATGCACGGATGTGAAGAATAACTTTGGCTTCTACTGTACATCAGGGTGCAGAAGTGAACTCAGCTAACCCTGTACTGGATCTAAAAATCATTAAGTACTAGACTTTACTATGACTAATGACTACTAGTCATTCATTTCTAATTTAATATTAATGACTGAACCTTAAGAAATGCAATAACATCACCGTTCCTTATCTAAATCATAACAAATAACACGCAGCAAATCTTCAATCACTGATAACACTGTTAAGCACCATGATGGCCATGATATGGTCATGGTGTGTTATCAAACTGACCCAGTCTGCTTTACCACACACACTATTCAGCAGGGTAAAACCTAATATTAAATGGAGGTGGATCCCAGAAAGCTAGATTTATCAGCCAGTATCATACAACATGACTTATCATTTCAAGGTAACTTCATGTACTAACTGAGAAACTGCTAACTAGATAATCAGAGTGTGAAAATGTTGGCTGTGACTAGTACAGTATCAGGGCATGTACAAGAGGATATGAAAGGATGCAAGGCCTCTGATTTTCTCTAGCAATTTGAACTAGTTATGAAGTTTGGTTCCTTCTAGACTTATTTTACTTGTGCATTTAGTGGAGCAGGAGGGCTACAAAGTCAGGGCACCCTCAAATCCCCTTGATCTCAAGAGTAGCCTTATGTGCTAAGTACTGGAATGATCAAACCCCAACAATATCATACTTTCTGGAGCAAATCCCACATACATGTCATGCCCACTGACAATGGCAGAACTTCAACAACAGCAGGAGATGATGGCAGATCTGGATCAGATGTAACTTAATCTTTGAGGGAAATTATGGAGACAATGGCTCTCTTGGAAGGCAGCAATTGAACTAATCTGATTTTATATTTCCCTATCACAGTACTGTGTCACTGATGTGGGCATGTGTGTCACAGTCATTCCTCTTAATGAGGTGACAGCAGGGTTACATCTCCCCGTTAAGCCAACTCTGGTAGCTCAGCACAGACCTTGGCTCCCATCCAGAGCCAATGTGTCAAGATGTTGCAGAAAAGTCACAAGTAACAGACAGCTACATCAATCAATCACTGAGCACTTTTCTGTCTTTCTCTTTCAACTAAAACCGAACGCATCAAGAGCCCTCACAACAAACACGTGGGCAACTGAACCATGAATGGCAGCTTCTGGGCTAGCATTGTGCATCTTCAGAGAGTGAAATGCCATAGGCTCTTGGCAGAGGTGAGCACAGGGAGACCATTCTCCAGATGGCGATGGGTTAAAGGGTTAAATTTTTGTCTCATCACAGGCTGCAGCAGCCCCTGCTACTTACAGGTGGTCCAGCCAGTCCAACTCCTGGCACACCTCTGTCTCCTGGCTGTCCAGGGAGGCCAGGGGCTCCCCTCTCACCCTGAAATAAAGGGAGAAGTTAAAGGCTTTGTCCACTGTTGAGAAAACGTGCTGAAATACAATATGGTTTTACAACAGAACATAACACTGATACAACCTGACCTGATCCTGACCGCTAAGACATGGGATCAGGTTGTGACAACACAGTTTCTGCCACGTCATGCCAAGAGAAGTGCCTCCCTCATTCAGAGGGGTACCAGTTCATCTCTGTGAGCATGCGCCATGTGCCACATGTCAGCATGTGCAACATCGCATAACTGAAAAGGAACACAGCTTCCACAAGTATTTTAATTTATCTTAGCACACAGCATCCAATTTCCAACAGTAGTCCCATACGCTACAATGGCTGATACACTGCACTAAATTGAGAACATCAGATTTTTGTTGAATAGGGCATCTGCTTTCATGGAGTTTTACACTTGCATTTGCCATTGCCAGCAGGGTATTATGAGGTACTTCCTTTGGCTTGGGCAAACACTAAGCAAAATAGCATGTTCTCCTTTCTCTGCATTTGTACGGTTGACAGCTAACCTGCAAACATTGATAAATGCACATTATTTATATAGGGAAGCCAGAATTAGGAAGTTGGGACGCATCTTAATATTTTCCTTTACCAACACAAGCTTGTTCACAGCAGTATATTAACAACTTTTTAAAATCAATTCTACCACTCTCTCTAGGGGACAATGGAGTAGTCCATTTTTCCCTTCCAGAAAACCAAATTTTCAACATTAAAATCTGCAGAGCACAGACAGCTACTTGGTGCTATTTAATGGGCAGTGTAGACAGAGGGTTAAGAAAAAAATCAGCTACAGTACTTAAATTTAATGTCCGTTCTCTTTTCTTGTTATGGGGAGAAATATCAAATATGATTTTTATGGATTATATTGCAGTTGTGAGAGTCAGTCTCACATTGGCAGTAGACATATAACAATGAGCCTTATTTATGTTATTTATTATTACGCTATTTCCAACTGTACAGAAGCTTGATAGAAAAATGGTTACCCATGGATTCTGCCTGGCCCAAGTTCATTCTGCAATATCTCCTACTTTATTTCCGTTCTTTTTCTTAAACTAATCTTCTATTTCAAAGAAACAATACTGTAAGGACAGTGAGAGAAAATGTATTCTCATTAGCTCAGGCACTCCTGCAGATCCCTTATCTGTTATTTTGTTCAAGAACATAATTTCAGTACAAAAATTTCAATAGTATTTTTCCATGCACAATTAAGATTCCTACCATCTTGTGTTGATACGGAACGAAGTATTTCATTAGATTTCCTTCAGCGTTTTTTTTTCTGATTTTTATATTACTTTCACTCTATTACTGTGTCTATGTTCTGAACTGTCAAAGATATATACAACAGAATATAATGTATTTATTCAGAATGCAGCAAAAACAAAAGAAAATGTTTCATAGCAGTTTGGTTATTTCAAAAATATGGGATATAGATAGACCCAGTCTCATATTGCTATATTCCTACCTATCATTTAAAACCTGTTTCAATACCCTATTTTTCTTCCAATCCAAATCCAGACATAATCACTTCAAAGAGGAGAATTTCTGATATATCTGACTGAAGACTCAAGCACAATCCAGATGCTTCCAGAAGCAAATGCTTTTGTTGTTTTATTCCTTTCTCTACTTGCAATGTACTTGCAAAGGAATAATCTTCATTTTCAGTTGAAGACATTAACGTTGTTAACTTAATCAACAAGCTAGTCTTTGCCTTAGCTGCAGTATAGGAGGGCAAACCAAGACTAACCAGTCCCAGTGCAAGACATTTGATTTCCCCTTGAGAGAGGTGAAGTAAATAAATACGATGGAGGAGTGCTCTTTGAGGGGCTGACAGGTGGTCTCAAGATTCATTCATCCTTTAGCTATGAAATGTCTCTCTTGTTGAATGGATTAAATGTCCCTTGTCACAATTTCCCTGAAAAAGTATGCAGCATTTAGCATTTAGTCTGTGTTGAATTTGCATAACGCTGGAAGAAATTTTAAATGTGGAAAGGGAACACAGTTAATTTATATCTTAATATTTGCATCTACAGAGGCACCGGAATAGTAAAGAAAAAAATGTCCTAAAAGGTTTTTTGAATGTAAGCTTCACAAACTCTATTTTCCAGTGAAAAACAGACCATACTTTCACCACTACTTTTTCTTCAGTTCTAGCAGTGGAAGGAAGCAGTCTGTAATGAATAATAAAGCCCATGCTCACCTTATGTCCAAAAGGTCCTGGCAAGCCCGGTGGGCCTCTTTCCCCCTGAAGTGACATAACCAAAAGCAGAGAAGGGTCATTGCACAGCCAGACCGAAACCTGGCCTTTGAGGGAGGCAAGGTAGCACAAATTCCCCATCCCTTGCTCCATACCATCCTGGTAATAATATTTTACTGACAACTTGTAAGCAAATTACAACCTGCTAACTTAGCTAGAAGTAAATGTTTTTAGGGAACTTTCATCAAGCTAATGATGGTCACAGCAATGATTCAATGGTTTCTTGTTGTGGAGGCCATTTTGGATGGTCAGGATGGCACGCTAATGTTCAGAAATACAGTTTCAGTTGTCTCTGCCTTTTTGGATACAGCACTGTGATCTGCAGCATCCTGTACAACAAAGCCTTCTGCGCCTCCAAGTAGGTGTCCTGCAAGGTGTCTCCTCATGAGAGCTCAACCTAACTCTCTACCCGAAGTCCACCATTCCCTTCAGAAGCCATGTTTGTCTAGCTCACACTGAGCCACTCGAGCACAGAGCTTGCCAGCAGTACTTACCCGTTCTCCATCTTTACCTTTGCCAGGCAAACCCGGCTCTCCAGGAGGCCCTGGCACACCAGCTGGCCCAGGTAAACCCACTTTTCCTTCTTTTCCTGGGTCACCCTACAGAAGACAATCCAATAAACCTGTCAGTCGTACACTAAAGACAATTACCGTCTGAGGTCTTTGACTGGGACTAAAAGATCTACATTTTCTTCTAGCCTTCTCATCTGAACTTCTCGTTGTCATAGGAAAGCCTCTTTTAAAGGATGCTTTTTCCTTCAGAAATCTCAAGACATTTTATTTTTGTTAAAAAAAGTAAAACATTTCAAAATGTTTTGGGAACTGACTAGATGAGAGTGTCTTTGATCCATATATGGAGCTGAGATGAATCTCAGTATTCTAAAACACTTTGTGACTGAGGAGGCTGGGATCTGTTTCTATTTTAAATCCTATATCCTATATATATGGGTCCCTGTTTTTGATTAATTATTCCTACTCCTACAAAGAAAAAGAAAAAAATATGAGGACTTTGGCATGCTGGCTGCTGTGTAAAGTACTGGTAAACTATAAATCCCTGGCATCAGAGAGTACATTGCCTAGCAATGAAATGAAACACAACAGTTGGGCAAAGCAGACATAGGTGAGAAAGCGTGTACAGGTCAGCTGAGATTATGGTCAAGTTATGGCAGTTTATCAGAAAAGCAGAAATCTCTGTTTCCTAAATAACAAAAGCAAGCTTTTCAGCCAGCTTTGGATTTACAGTGGTAAACAAGCTTCTCACAAAGTACTGAATGGTGAGGACAAAAGATCATCACTGCATAAATATGCAGCAGTGACTTCAGCGTATTCAATTGTATCTCAGTAGTTTTATTAGGTAAATTATAAGGCTGCAACAGGGTGAAATCCTTGTAGCATGTGTAATAGAATAGGTCAGATGAGATGATCTAATGAGCCCATGTGTCCTAGCAGTCTATGAACCTATGAAATCATTTGCCAGTTCAGGCTGTTCCTGTCCTAAGTTACTTAAAATGCCCCAAAGAAAAGAAACAAATCCACGAAAGAACAAACTCACCTTTTCTCCTCTTTCTCCCTCCTTCCCTGGTAGTCCAGGGTTTCCAGGCACTCCCTGAAGAGAAAAGAACTTTAAAGACTAAAATCTTTTTAGGCAGCATTTGATCCTAAAGAAAATGGATAGACCAGCATGTTCAATATGGTCTGTCTCAAGGATTAGTATGAGTTTTACACTTTCCACTACAGACAACTAGAGAATTCAGAGAATCAGACGATCCAGAGAACATCATGAAAGAGCTGTGTACCAAGTGCTTACATGAGTTATTTTTTTCAATATAAAAAAGAGCTGAAAAGCAAAAGCTGAAACTGAGCTAATTCCAGATTCGTGCATTCTTCTTCTACCAATAATTTTTTTCATTCTGGGAAATCCTCAGCAGTTCCTAATCCATTACCAACAAACTCCAAATCATCCCCTCTCTATCAGGGAAACCAAAAGTCTGACAATATTCCACTTTTTATAGCTAACAGTCTCCAAAGCCATACACTGGAATACTTAACGATGTTCGTTTTATCTTTATTTCAATTTTCCTTTCTTCATGTCTTGGCAGATTCCAAAGGATTCTTTGTCAAAATATAGATGAAATCAAATACTGTAGCTTCCTAACTCAACAAAACATGTGTAAATGTTCCAGAGTTGTATTCCATTTTAAGATATTAAATGATGTTTTGTCACCATAAGATTGGACTGACTTCTTCTCTGAGTGGATATGATAATTATTTTCTTTTATGTACCAGTAAAAAATATTTACAATCTTATTAGCTTTTATAGGTAATATATTGGTATTACTAGTAGAGAAATTTGCTTAAAGGACTGTAAAATTGAACAAAGTCTTCATTTTGTTTATCATCTTTCAGTTTGAAATGAAATCATTGTGTTAACACAATTTAATGACATGTAGCTTAACAATTAGTAGAAAGGCAATTAATATTATTTGGACTGCCTAGTTGACAAACTCTGCTTTCAAGAGCCTGTAGCCTTTGTGCTAAACCATTATTCCTAAATATATTTTAACCTGAGGTCTAAGTCTTGTTTTTCACTTACTCTACTGTAAATCTAAAGAAATCCAAGCACTAAACAGAAAATTACAACAGTGGAGCAGGTTAGGAGTTAGTCTAAAGGTTTCTGTACAGGCATGAAAAGCTCTGTCATGCACAGTGTAATGCTGGTGATGAATGTGTACTGAGGTAAGAGGATGTTGTACTAACTTCAAGGCACTGATTGTAGGATCTAAGATTTACATATTTTCATAACAAATATAGGAGTTTACAATGCAATCTTGATATCAAGAAGTCATGTTTTCAAAGAGAAAGGACAAATGGAAATGAGGTGAAGGAAATAAAACCAGAGAGACAATAAACACAGTAATTTTTCTCTTGAGGACCTGGCAGAAAATAAATGTTTTTGACAATTTGAGGAGGAGTGAAGCTTCTCCAGTCCTCCCTGTTGTTACAAATGAATATGAAAATACATATCATAGAAACACCATTCCCAGGTGCCTCCACATCTTTTGATTCAACTGTAAAAAAGAGTAATGAAACATAGCCTTTTGAATCTGATAGTACACCCCCATCGGAGGAAAAACAAAACATTAAATAAAGAGAGCAGGGCACAGAAGGGAAAACAAATACACTGGTGCATACATACCACATTTCCTGGCAGTCCTCTTTGACCTGGGGGCCCCACTGGTCCAACTGCACCCTGTTTAAAGAAAGTGAAATTCTTGTACATATATAATTCACAACTCGTACCACCATAGGAACAAGATGTTCCAATTGGAACTGGAGTTCATGTCATACAACGTGTTGTACAAGCACGAAGAAAAAGAACAGCATTTTTGTGAAACACTTTGTAGTGTAAAGAAGCATGAAACAATACAAAAAAGATGAAGACTCTCTCGGGAGCCTAAATTACCTACATCAAAATAAATCCTAAGTCTAGCTCAGATACAGGAATAAAGGTCTGAGCCCAAAACATTGAAAGAACAGAGAAAAGTATGTTGATTTAAGATGAAAATAAAAATCTAGGTCAACAAAATATGCTCTGTTGAAAATTCTACTTTTCTCTGCTCTAAGGAATAAAACCTGAAAATACTCATTTATGTTATATAGACAAACAGTACAAACCACTCAGAGTGTTTTTGTTCTGAATTACAGGTATTTTTGTCTGCAGTCCCATTCAGGATGTATGCACAGGGGGATACGGGAGGAAATATTTTCAGATTACGTCCTCAGAGAAATATATGCTTGAGGTTACCAGGCTATAGTGAGACATTTTCCTCTAGACCTGACAGTATCAAGTCCAAGTCATTATCTCTGGAGTTGCTCATCACCCTACACAGGCCAGGGTTCACCTGCTGTCTCAGCTTCACAAGGAAAAGGATTTCTGTCAGCATTCCTAAGCCATTCAGGATGAAAACAGACAGACTATCTAAAAACATCAGCGCTGGCAAAGTGGAATAATCTACCTGACTTGGAATATAGAAACCACTTCTACTGGAAGATCTGGGTAGCAATTCCTTGCAGAAGGACAATGCGAACAGCTGGGAGATAGTGAAAATCTTCCACAGCACAACTGTGAAAGGTATTCACAGAAGATGAGTGACTGTCTATCAGGCTCACTGTAAGAGAATTAAAGGTTTCCTCATTTCTGTGTTACATGCAGTTACTGGTCTATGAGCCAAAAGAAACATGTGGAGCAGTGGCAGTCTATGATGGGATGGCAAACAAAAGGATGCTTGCATATGTGTGTATTTCCGTAACATTAACGTCCTCCAAGCCACCAGGTTATACTAAGAAATAAAATAAATGAATAGGTTTAGGGGAGTGGAACACTGTAAGCTGCTTTTCCCCTCACAGTCTAAGGAGTCCTCCAACTGAAGATGATGGAGAGTTGAGGACAGGCAGTTAAGAGTTTAGGGTCAAAGCACTGCTAAATACAATGTCTGAGCACAAATCCAAGCAGGGAAACCACAAACACAAAGACACAAGGAGGAACTCAATGCCCTAGTATGCTTTGCTTGGATTTCCTATGGCTTCTTTCTCCCATATACAAACATATAATCACAGAATCATAAAATCTTTTGGGCTGGAAGGGACCCTTAAAGGTCATCTAGTCCAACTCCCCTACAATGCACAGGGACATCTACAGCTGGATCAGGGTGCTCAGAGCCCTGTCAAGTCTGACCTTGAATGTCTTCATCATCTCTCCCAGTCATTACCTGAAATAGTTCTTCAGTTCTCCTTCTCTGCTTACTAAGAAAGTATGCGGTCTTTTATTCAGACACAAGGGTTTTATACAACTGCTACAGTAATAAAACAGGACTTGAATCTTTAGCTGTTCTTTAGCATACAGTCAGACAATAGTAGCACTCCCTACAATACAGGCCTCAAAAAGTGGTATGTAATGATTCCTCTGGCAATGAGGCTTTATTAAAGAAAGAAAATTGACTATGAAGCCTAAAACCAACTGTTATCAAAAACTAATTCTGGCTCCTGCTGGGAAGCTCGCTCTGCGCACCAGCTGCCTGGGCTTGGCTGATAGCACAGTGCAGCAGCAAGCTCAGCCTCACTTCCCCCAGAAAAGTGGGCTTTTTGTTAGAGAGAGACTTATCCAAAAAAAAGACAATTTAGAGCTGGGCTGACTGGGGCATTGATTGGTTTGGTGCAGCTGCGTCTGTTTGCCCATCAGCAGTGACTCTTCTTTCAGCTGCAGGTTAGGATGTGCCCTGTGCCCAAGCAGCCTGGGACCATGAACCAGCAAGGCAAGGAGGGACTTCACATCCCGTTAGATGTGTTATTGCCAAGGAAAAATGCTGCGAGGGAAACAGCTACTCACAGCCTCTCCAGGGGCTCCAGCTTCTCCTTGGGCTCCTTTCTGCCCCTTTGTTCCCTGTGAAAGAAGAAAAGAAGTACCAGCTGATTAGAGATAGGATGGGACTGCCTGCCAGACAAATAGACTTCAGGATGCCTGAACATGCACTCAGCTAATCAATTCACAGAGGAGTTTAACGGCTGAGGAAATGGCTCCCAGTTCTCTATGCAGCAAGACAATGAAATATAAAAATAAAATCCTGAGACATAAGAAGAATTACTAATGACTGATTAGCTCAGAGGCTATTTCACTGTACTGCATGTTGGAACTTGCAGACATTCATCTGGGGGAAGCTACTTCCTACCCTCAGGCCTACCTGATGCTTCCATCCTAGCTAAACTCTGATGGTCTCCTTGCAAAGAGGAGGTTTTGCCCGCAGTTCTCAAATACCAACAATCATTTAGAAATGGTCAAAACAGATTACAGTGCAGAGAGTTTGCCACAGTCCTACGTACTACTTAGTTCTGTCATGCCAAAATCCTAATGAAAGAGTGGAGTCTATCTATTGATCTGGTCCCCCTTTTAGCAAATGTTACTTGAAAGTTGCATGATATTATTGTTTGTTTTTGTTTTGTTTGTTTTCATGATGCTAAGACTGCTGTTGACCTGTTTATGCTGATGATCCCCAAGTAATAGATGATTATGTGGCTTGAATGCAGTGCAAATGAAGGCAGAGTAAATACTCTTCCAGGTTTACATGGAGACATACCTCAGTGGTACATGGAAATAATGTGCATGAGCCAGGAATTTTTCAGAAGATAGGTAAGATTAAAAATTCCTTTCACATGAGCAGCAGTGCCATCAGGGTTAAGTGAGCTGGCGTTGAATCTGAATGCTCTGCAACATTTTGTTAATGTATTGCAGTAACTTATCTGTGAGACCTGTGGTTTGGTGGCACCAATACAAGGTGCCCTTGTGAAGGAGCCTAAAATTGTAAGAAGTCCCTCAAATGACACTAGTCACATATTTCTGCTTTGATTCTCCTCATATTGTCCAACATGAGCAAATACCTGTACTACAGTCCCTGAACTTAGAATGATGAAGGAGAAATAGGCTGTTGGTGTACAGGGGAAGAATTATTCACAGTGAGATGCACCATGAAGTCAATACCCTCTGGTCATATCAAAGATTTTCTTTAAGTCATGCCCTTCTTACCTGTAGTCCTACAGGTCCTGGGACACCCTGTTCACCTGGGATCCCTGGTAATCCCTGAAAAAACAGAGGCACAGGTGGAAGAGCTGAAGGAAATGGTTCAGTTCTTCTCTTCATCAATAGGAGATGTTCTTCCTCCCTCTCACTGAGAGAAGAAAGAGTGTTTTTTATGGAGGCTGTGTCCGCACTGGACTCTACCTCTACCTCTCCTGAGGGCTCCTTCCAGAATAGTAGCAGAGCAGAATATAAATGGAGTAGCCAACTGCACTATTTAGATAGGCCACATTTCAAAATCCTTAATAAATCCTTTACAGTCCTACTGTCAGTCAAGTTCTGTCTTGCAAATCCCACAGCTCCTTCTCAGCCACTAGGATTCTGAGCTATAAATTAGGTGCCTAATTTCATGGGATCTGTCTTCCCGTGGAGCCAAAGCCAAACACCCTTGTGGCTATTTCTGATGAGAGAAGCATCCTGGCTATGGAAAGAGCATGTCCCACAGTCTCTCTCCATAAGAGTCATCTCTCATGTCTTCTCCTTGCTAAAATTCAGAGCTAACTTAAGAAACACTTATCTGTACTTACAGGTTCTCCACGTGTTCCTTGATCTCCTTTCTCCCCTTTTGGTCCTGGTTCACCCTGATATAAAACGAGACAAAGAGAAATAAAACCTAAATCACCCTAGTCTTGTTTTGTAAGAGGACTCCTTTGATCAGATATCTATTTCTGGCATAGAGTACCTTCCTCAAAGGACTTTGGAGATTTTTGTCTAGACTTCTAGGACTGGCATGATACTAATTGCAGAAATACTCAGTTTTAAAAGAGAAGAGTTTTCCTTCACGGAGAAGAGTAGTTAAAGAATTCGCAATCCTAAAATTCAATCAGTTCTGCTCCAGTGTATTAATAGGCCAGATGACACATCCAACAGCAAAAGCACCAGGGCCACCGCACTGCATTGTCTCTCTCTAAGACCAAAAGCCTAAAGCTGTCCTACAGCATGGAAAGTGTCCCTCATACAAACAGTTTGCTATTCCACCTTTAAGACTGAGGTCATCTTGAGCAATTCCTGAGATGTGTATTACATAGCTTTTCCAGATCTCTAGTTCTGCCAATAATTCCACACATTCGTGCAACTTACCCTCCCTCCTGCAACGTCGATTCACTATATCATGCACTACCATTACTGACTAATAGGAATGATTTATCCCTGCTCTTCCTCAGTAAAGATGCTTTCAATCAGGTGTTCATCAGCTCTGTGTTGAGTTCTATAACAACAATCACAAAGTCCATATTTCTGCTTTTTATAAATTGAATGGAACAGCACACAATTATGGAACTAGCCAGAGAAAACCTGACACTACTTGGATACCCACATTTGCTTACTTATAAGACCATATGTATTCAGGCAATAGCAATCACCACTTATTTATTATTTATCATATGAGGTGTTTCAATTATGCAATCAAAGGACAGTAAGAACATCAGTGAATTAAGCTTCCCCCAGCACACACACGAGGAATAATGATCAGCTGAAATGCAGAGCCCATGAACAAATCAGTTTGTATTTTATTCACATCTGCTATTTGCCGATCATTTCTGGAACACCTGGGAATCCAAAGTCTGATTGCAAATGGTTCTCTAACAGACAAAATAATAGTAATAACACAAATACAACTTATGTAGGTATTTATTATGCATTATGAATGAATATTATGATTTGTATGAAACAATTTGAAGAATTTCACTTTACTATCAGGACCTGGTCAGACCAATTTTCAATCAGGCAGTCCCTGATGCCATCTACTGGCCTCCTGAAGGATGGTGCAACCACATGAAGTACTTAAAGGTCCTGTCTGGCAAACCTGCTCAGTTGTGTCTGGAATTTTGTGTAAGAGACAAGAGCAACAAGGCACAGGCATATGGTAATAAATCTGTAGATAAGGATGTTATTACTAAATGGAAATAAGGACATGTATTATTAGGGAGAACAAGACTGCAAAGGGAAGAAGCGACTCAAGAGGTAAAAAGAGGATGTTTTTTAATATTCTAATTTCTCCTACATTTTCCTCAATATTTGACTTGCATGTCAATGAAAAATTGGCAAAATTCCAGACTGGGGTCTTTGCACAGCCACAACCAAAAGCATTTCCTACCCTAACTACCTGCAAGTCCTTCACAAATTTGCCAAATCCGTGACTGCTCACAGAGACCATTAACTCTTCCCACCAGCTCTGCACATTGCAGACCCCTCTGCCCCTGGCAGCTGGACTTAATCAGCTGCCACCTACTTCTTTCCTACAGCTCAATGAGCGGAAATGATGTGGTGACAACTAACAGCTGCTACCAAGCTGGGCAAGATCAGTGCTCACAGCCTTCCTGACCTTCTCTCTTGGCAGTGTCCTCCTGTAGTCTCAATGAATGCATTTGTCATTTTTGTGCCATTTAAAGGAGAGGAAACACAGTGGGGGCTCAGCTGTAACCAGCTGCAGTGGGAAGACAAAGTGAGGAGTCATCTCCCGTTTCACTGTTTTGCTCCTTTCTAACCATAATACCTTACCACCACTGTGGTTCTTACACACCTCATCTCCAAGAAATACTCAATGCTCTGAATTTGCTGGTCTAAATATATATGGCAGAAACCTCTCTACTGCCCTGCTGGGTCAGCAAGTTTCTGCAGAGCTTATAGTACAAGCTGCACAGAAAACACACAACTGAGCCGCAGTGATTGGCAAAGAGGAGTTCAGAATCACTTGGTTAGAGATTTTCCATTTCTGACAATTACTGTGGCATGTTTTAAATAAAACTGATTTAAACTAATTATAAGGAAACAGAGTAATGGCAGTGCTGTCTTTTATTCACAGTGTGTTTCCTGTCTCTGCCTGCATAAGTCACTCTGTTACAATACACCACATAATCAATGGAAAGCAGTGGCAAATACTGTGTTTTGGAGATTGCATGAGAACTTTCAGCACCCTGCTGATGCTGCAGCCTCTAAAACACAATCAGTGATGATCCTCTAAGGCATATCACCACATTCTGACACTAATTTCTAAAGCTGTAAATCAAAGGTAGCCTCCCCTTCTCCTCCCAAACTTTGCAATGCTATGTGTGGTTCTGTGTAATGCTAAGTAACATCATCATTAATTTGCACATGGAGAAATCCCAGTGATCCAACCTACCGGCACACTTCAGACCTTTTAGTCTTCACAGTCTTGCAGCTCATTTACAAGAGCAACACACTCAAAACTAAAGAGAAAACTCCTGTGATTGCAGCTCTACAAAGACCACATAAGATATCATTATTCTGCGTATTTCAAAGAATCATAGAATCATTAAGGTTGGAAAGGACCACTAAGATCATCCAGTCCAACCATCACCACCATGCCCACTAACCATGTCCCTCAGTGCCATGTTTTCTGAACACCTCCAGGGGCGGTGACCCCACCACTTCCCTGGGCAGCCTGTTCCAATACCTCATCACTCCTTCTGAAAATAAATTTTTCCTGATATCCAACCTGAACTTCCCCTAGTGCAACTGTAGTAGGCGGAGAATCTGCACACGGGATGTAACGCAGTAGGACCTCCCCTGCTCTGTTAGTAGGCGTAGACGATGGGTGTTGACAAAGCTAAGGAGGCTATATGACACTGTAAAGTTACAATAAACGCCATTTTGCTGTTCACCACATTGGTGCGCACATGCAGTGAATGGCCGGGGACCGGGGAGTGGTCCCTACGATCAAGGGCTGACAAGTAGGATCGAACTAGCTGCGGGACAAAAGGCAGCATGCAACTTAAGGCCATTATCTCTCATCGTGTCACTAGTTACCTGGGAGAAGAGGCTGACCCCCACCTCGTTACATCCTCCATTCAGGGAGTTGTAGACAGTGATAAGGTCTCCCCTGAAACCTTATTTCCTTTGTATATTTAGCAGCAAACTATGAGCTAAGGTGAAGAGAGAACCAAAGAAATCACCCCCAGTTCCAGCACTACCTCACATTCCCATTTCCTTCATCTCTGAAGAATGTGTCATTGATTTACTCTTTTTAATGCCCCATTTGCAGCCTATCTCTTCCATTTACATGTCCTAAAGCCTCCTGATCCTTATCAAGCTTATTCACATACCAAAGGTATGACCTTAAGTAATGCCAGTTAATTCCCATTATGTACTGCAAAGCATTCCTCATTTAAACAGTGGACGGCATACAGCTGTGTCTTGGCAGAAGCTGGTTTGGATGCTGATGCAACCAGGGCAGCTGTGGGCTTCTCATCGCTGCTAGTTAACATGGTGCTGTGGTTCTGAACCAGACTCAAACTGAGCTCCCTAATGAAAGCATTTAAATAACATTGGAATTACTGAGGTACTCTAACAGACATTAAAGGCAATAAGCTAGAGGCCATCTTCATTAGAGACATTACTTACAGGAATCCTAGGGTGTGGGGTGAAGAAGGCTGTCTGGAAGAGAAACCAAAGTATTAAAAGAAGCACCGTCTATTTTCCTGGAAAAGCAAAAACTGATGTATTCACCTTGCCATTATAGATTTTGCATTCTATGTCACCATTAGTAGGTTTATAAATGAGCAACTCATTGTAACATCTGGCTGTTTGGAAAAAAGCCCACGGGCATCAGGTATTTCTTAGAAGATTTGAAATATGAATATAAACTCAAAAACGTCCTGTATGTCTTCAGAACTATTAAACTTTCTAACTCCATGGCTGAGCTCTCTGTTTTGTACTACTTGTAAGATATCTCAACATAGTTGGTTGTCTTATGACATTGGTCGTTCCTGATGGAATGGCCAGATATGAAAGGATCACAATTAGTAGAGAGAAGCAGCATCTATTATCAAAACTGACAAAATCAGGGAAAAAAAATAGTCCTTGATGAAATGAGAATACTCTGAAATTGCTAGCTATCTTTACAGATGAAATAGAAATTACTTCTCCCTACAAACCCTGGAAGGCTGAGTAATCAGGCATATCTTTTTTACACCTATCCTTGGGATACTGTATTTATAAGCTTTATTTTCCAAGCTTTTGACCAAGACAGGTTTATTCTCAATCACAATCTCCTCACATGACCGTATTAAGTATCCTTGGTCACAGACTAACAAGGCACAACTGATCACAAGGAAGAAATTGTAATACCTCCTCCACTGCTGTATGAAGGTTTGCAGACACTGGACTCTCTCGAACAGATCTTGATTAAAATTCTCCTCATGATCTGTGAATGTAACAGCTGCAACCAGCTGTGGTGAGCAAAGCTGAAAAGTGGGTATTTGACAATTTCCAGAGGATCTGTAACAGGGATCAGTCTTTCTGTTGCAATTGGAAGCCTGCTCCTAGTGCTTGCTCCAAGCTACTTGCTCAGATTTTGCTGGAGGGAACTGTGAGGTTTATGTATTTATATTCAGTGAATGCCTGGAGTTAACTCCATAGTAATCATGCTCATGCATCCAAAAGGAATTGTTCAGGCTCATTTAAAAAACAATAAATTGATGTTTTCTTGTGGTTTCTTTGTTTGTGTGCTAGATCCAGTGCTGAACCCAAATATCTATCAAGTTCTGGAAGGAGAAGGTCTTTCTGGGCCTTCAGTGCAGTATGGCACTGCATGTAGCAAAGGCTACAGCATTGCCCTTCCAACCTGTAAGTTACTGTCAGTGAGAAGTGGAGCTCTCTGCTCTTCTTGGAAAAAGAGGAATTTTTCACCACAAGAGAAAAGCTGTTCATTGATATCTGTTCTTAGTGAATCAGTTTTACCATGAGACCTCAGGTGGGAAAATGTAGCTCACCCAGAAAATCAGTACCAAACATGCTCTTCATCTTCACCCATGACCTTCATCATTTGCTCCTACAGCTGCTAAACATATCAGAAATTTAAGTGCTACCATGAAACGAGTGTACAGAAAAGAGCTGTTTGCAAAAAAATCAGAAGAGTGCTCAACCTCCAAAAATAGAAAAGACCAATGCAACTTCATAGAGCTTCTTTCAAACCAAAGGAGATGGTCAGAGAGTAAATGGGTCCTAATGTTTCAGCAGAGAGGCACAGATCTTGAAAAGTTTTGTTTCTGAGGCATTTGTGTGGCAGAAGTGTGAGGATGCCTAGAATGTTTTTGCAGCACAACATCTTACTTACTGTTCCAGGTAAGCCTGGTGGGCCAGGGGAACCTGTGTCACCCTAGAGAGAGAAGAATATAGTTATGAATATAAAAGGTGAGCAAATAAAAATCAACATTATCATCTAGAAGATACAACATTGTCAGATGAAATGGAACCCAAGGACAACTGTAGAATTGGTATAGAGCTTAATATGCTTTTTTGGTTGAAGCTTATCAAAGTTCTTGATTGGAAAGCATGTTTTAGCTAAAACTGTTACATGGGGTAAAAGTGCAGCCACCTTCTCTGGGTCTTTCCCATGTGGCTGTTGGGCCCCCCCCCCCCAGTGTCTGGGGACCCAGGCTGGGGGGCACAGCCTCCACCTTCCCCTTCCCCTGCATACTACATTCACAAGTCCCCTGAGTGGACCAATATGGACTCACCACCTGCCTGATACTCTGGCCCAGGCACGAGTCCTCCATCACTTGCCAATTGGTACAGTCTGGTTTGCTAGCAAATACACATGCACTCACCATGCACATTAGCTTTGGGGTCCCCCAGTGAGGGGGCTGTATGGGCTGTAACCCGTTGCCCTGCTCTAGCCAGTGGTGCAGAGCCTGCTCCAATGCATTACCACTCTCTGAGAAGACCTTTTCCTCATATCCAGCCTGAGAGTAGTAGAAGACTTCAGCACCTCAGTAGCTGGCACCACAGGCCAGAGATGTACACTACCCCAGCCTGACTCCTATGGCTGCCACCCACTCCACTCGCAGTGATCCACTTCTACCTACCACCTCCTTTTGGTTCCTCCTGCTCCCCCTTTCCCCACTATGGGTTTGAGACCACATGGGTTTAAGCTCTGCAGCTCCCTCCCCACAGCCCTATCAGTCTTATCATTTGGAAAGTTCAGGTTAATTTTGCTGTAAGCGGCGCCTGTTGTGTGATAGCCCACCAGTTAGTAAGAATGAGAGATGTTTCTGGTCATTGTCTCCCAACTTCAAAGTCATCAGTCACATAAGCCTGTTGGAACAAACATTCCTACATTTTCACAAGCTCTCGTCCATTAGTGTGACTGAAGGGTCTTGGTTCCCAAACCTGCTGCCCTTTCTTATTATCCACCGTTGCATTGGAAAAGTTCCTTGACCAGATACCCATAAAGGAGCATACACTAACAAAAACTTCTTTTTTTCTTATTAAAAAAGCTCTTTGTTTTCATCAAAAACATGACTTACTGATTCCAATTCTCCCCCTAATTTTTGAGTCAAAACCTATAAAGTTGCTGGAGTATCTCATGACAGTTGTAGTCCAACTATCTTAGCTGTCATTGGCCTTCCTCCTGGCTGCGCTCCACAGACAACTTTAGCCTCCCTGACAATTCAAAGCCAACATCTATGAAAAACACTAGTTAACCTCCCAGAGACAGGAGTTTCATGTGCTTCATTGGAAATGTCATTTGACCACCCATAATAGAAGTGGCACTGCCACAAATGGTCAAATTCAATATTAAATTGAGGGCTGATGTACCCTAGGAATTAAAATAAGGAGGCACCTATTTCCCTATGGCTGAGATACCTGTGACACCTCACAGGCACCTACACGGTCAATGCCTTGATTTCACTTTATCAAAATTTTGGTAAACATCATCTCTATCTAGTCCTCTTATTTTAATCATAGCAATGCTATGATGACAGAAACATAGACCACTCCTTACTGTCCTATCACACTGTAGGCAAGCACAGAAATGTTCTTTAATTTCAGGCTTGTTTCTATCAGCCAATGCTAGAACAAAGAAAAATCTTCTCTGAATTAAAGAAACTGTCCTTAGATTCCATCAACAACTTACTATTTCTTGTGTTATTCAGTAAACGGTTGTATCTGTCCCACAAACAGTTTCTTCTTTGTAAGGATTAGCCCACAGACTTCAAAACTGCTAATCCACATAAGATTATCTCCTCTATCTCTTGTCTTGCCCTTTTCTCTTTTCTTCTTACATAAGAGCAGGTAGTGACAGGATGAGGGGAAATGGCTTTAAACTCAAGGAAGGTAGATTTAGACTAGATATTAGGAAGAAATTCTTTACTGTAAGGATGGTGAGACTCTGGAACAGGATGCCCACCGAGGTTGTGGATGCCCCCATCCTGGAAGCATTCTAGGCCAGGCTGGATGGGGCTTTGAGCAACCTAGTCTAGAGGGAGGTGTCCCTGCCTATAGCAGGGGGTTTGAACTAGATGATCTTAAAGGTCCCTTCCAACCCAAACCATTCTATGATTCTATAAAGAGGAGCATGCTTATTTCATGACTCACCTTTTCTCCTCTTTCCCCTTTCAGTCCTGGGAGACCATCTTTTCCCTTTCCTCCCTAAAAGCAGGAAAAGGAAGGTAGAAAATATGCACATTTTGATTTGATTTAATCAGTTTCAGTTTACACTTTCAGTTTACACTTATCTGTCCTCCAAGATGAAGTGTAAGCAATTAGAAGGGTAATTAATATATTTGAAACGGCTTCACAAAATTCACACTATTTTCAAAAGCCAAACAATAATGATTAAGTCCATGGAAAGAAAAACACCAATTCTGAATCAACTTGCGTATAGTTCCTGTTGATTGATGCAGTAACAAAGCTCAGAGTTTTCAAGTTGAACAAGAGAAGCAGAACACACTTAAGACTTAGAGAGGATACTCATGCTATCAGTTTGTTTATGCTGAAAGATTTCTAAGCCATCCATTCACTGGTGCCTACCTTTCTATTTCACCCGGGGAAGTTGGTGGCCTGAATAGGAGGTGCTTAACAAGGATGATGAGAATATTCCTCAAAGTGCATACACAAATGTATATACTCAGTATTAAAATAGGAGATAGCTGACCTACATTCATATGATTTCATATACAGAGAGAATATATTCTATATGCTACATTTAAATATAAATATAATATAGCCAATCAAACAGTAAAACTTCCGTTGATTGTAAACCTTTCTCACTCACATTCAAGCACATAGTCAGCTATCAGAACTAATGGCCTCACTGACACAGCAAAATTTACTGCCAGGTCCAACTACTTTCCAGTGTGTAGGTGCCTCTGAAGGTCTGCAGCTGGCCAGGACTTGGGTGGAAGTTAGGCCATCAGATAATTATCCAACCATCTGGAATGTTCTCCAGCAATTAGTGACAAGAGAAATTTGGGATTTTAGTTATTATTATTGTTTTCGTGTTCTTAAGTCATGCAGATACTTTCGAAAGTGAGGCCTAAAGAACCCTGCGCCTCTTCTGCTGCCTCACTAGGAGTATGGCATCAGTCAAAATCTTCTGTGTTCAAGACAGACATTGTTCATTAACACCTCCACTGCAATTAGCAATGGTCATGAGGCAGTGAAGTATCCTGTTGGAAGGGCTACTTGGTGGTCTTCCTAGATATCAATCAACTGTTCACCACAACAAGATCACCAAGAGAAAATATTATCTAGGGACACTTGAGATAAGTCCTCCTGGCACCAAATGGACAAACAAAATCAAGTTACGGCAAAGTTACTCACCTGGTCTCCTTTTTCTCCTCTCAGTCCAGGTAAGCCCTGAAGACCAGGAAGACCCACTTCACCCTGAAAGGGAGACAAAATCACACGTGAAATCTAGGAACATTCATCAAGCGTGGGATCTATTAAAAAAACCTTATTAGTTTCAAATGTAATTAAGAATGAAAGGGAAGACTGGTGGGCCAACTCTTCACTCATTTATGTCAGATTAAAAATACATCAAATCTGACTCTCAGGGTAGATTAATCTAGCCAAAGTGTCCTTAGGCTAGCAAGGATGAATCCTTGATTTAGCTGTCTAATAGCTGATACTAGATGGTGATTGTTCAGCACTCATATAATGTCTGCAGATGGTTTCTTTTGATACCTAGTTACACCATGATATATGCAGGCTATACTGTAGGCCAGAATCTGCCCTATTTTTTTGTGTGTGCTTGATTCTATGTGCAGCTTGCTGAGAGTGAGAACAGGATCTTGTTTAATTATCAGATAATTTCTTTTTCTAGGGGAATCATTACTTAAAACAGCAGCTATGACCTGTTGAAGTAATCGTAATCTCTGTGTGATGTGGTTTGTTCTAAATATAACAAATACTCTCAAATTTAGCTCCAGGTTGAGCCAGATTGTCACCTGAAAATAGTCACATGGTGCACCATATATAATTATCCTACTACTCCTATTTGCAGTGCAATATCTCAAAGGATCTCAGTCATGGACAGAACCCAATTGCACTGTGTGCTGTATGAATACGAACTAAGAACCAGTGATCCTCAATTTAAAGAGATTAATTCTTTATGGCAAGAGTCTAAACATTGTCCTGGTGTAGACGCAATGAATGCAGAGAAATCAGGTGAGGAAAAAGATGTTTTGCTAACTGAGAATAGCTGAGAACATCAGGATGATGTTTAATGAATTCTGAAAGACAGTGACATTTGCTGACAAGACAGAGTGATGTTTTTTGAGAGCCACTGCAGGATCCTGGCTGATGATGAGATCCCAGAGATCATGAGAAGGATGAACAGAGGGCATAAAGCTAAAGAGTGAAACAAGGAGGATTTGGAGGAAAAACAAAAACAAGCAATGTAAATTTGGTCTGTTGAAAGATAGTGAAGAAAAATATTAATGAGTTTTTATGGGTCCCAATGAGATGTATCCCAGAATCCTGAGGGAATTAACTGATATAGTCACCAAACCACTATCAACGGTATTTGAAAAGTCATGGCAATCAGGTGAAGTCCCTGGTGACTGGGAAAAAAGCAACATCACACCCATTTTTAAGAAGGGTAAAAAGGATGACCCTGGGAACTACCATCCTATCAGTCTCACCTCTGTGCTGGGAAAGATCATGGAGCAGATCCTCCTGGAAGCTATGCTAAGGAACTTGGAAGATAGGGAGGTGATACAGGAGAACCAGCATGGCTTCACCAAAGGCAAATCATGCTTGACCAGCCTAGTAGCCTTTTACGATGGTGTCACAGCATCAATGGACAAGGGAAGAGCCACTGATGTCATCTATCTGGGCCACAAAAATGATCCAAGGGATGGAACACCTCTCCTAGGAGGACAGGCTGAGAGAACTGGGGCTGCTCAGCCTGGAGAAGAGGTGACCCGATAGCAGCCTTTCAGTATATAAAGGGGAGCTACGGGAAAGAAGGGGACAGACTCTCTAGCAGGGTCTGTGGTGATAGAACAAGGGGAAATGGCTTCAAGCTTAAAGAGGGGAGATTTAGGTTTGATATAAGGAAAAAGTCTTTTACAGTGAGGGTGGTGAGGCACTGGAACAGGTTGCCCAGAGAGGTGGTGAATGCCCCATCCCTGGAGACTTTCAAGGTGAGGCTGGATCAGGCTCTGGGCAACCTGATCTAGCCATGCACGTCCCTGTTCATTTCAGGGGAGTTGGACTAGATGGCCTTCAAAGGTCCCTTCCAACTCTAAGGATTCTATGATTCTATGAGCTCAAAGACAGAAAGGTAATAAAAAGCAGCCAATATGGATCTGTTAAAAACTCATCATGTCTAATCCATCCAGTTTCCTCCCTTGACAGGATACCTAAGCAGACAAGAAGGAAGCATTTGTGTGATGTATCTCAACATTAGTAAGATGTCTGACAAAGGCCAACATGATGTGCTCATTAGCAAAGTACAGAAATACGATGTAAAAGAAGAGTCTCTAGACGGTGGTGTAGAACTGATAAAAAAAAAACTACATTCACACACCTGTTACTAGCTGTTTATTTCCAGATTCAGAGAGAGATGAAGTCCTCTAAGGATCTGTACTATTCAGTATTTTAATTTATAACTGAGATGACAGAAAAGAGAACACTGCTATAATGTGTGGAGAATATCACACTATAGAAAGAGAGGTGTTTTGGAGAACGGGATTAAAATTCAAAATAGCCCTGTCGAATATGGAAAAATTACAAGCATTTCCGAAAATTGATTGGGCAAGGGGAAACTAGCACAGCTTATAAAAACCTGCAGTATGAAACTCCTCTTTCTTCCTATACTCCTAATCCAGTTGGTGGCATAGATAGCGTGTGTTCAGTTTCATTACAAACAACAATGTGGGAGCATGGGACCATTCACCTCTTTCATCTTCATAGCAGAAGACCGCATTTAGAATGGTAGAAATGAGAGATGACTGAGGCTCTCAGACTCTTCCATTGCTGTCTTATACTCTGTAATCCAGTATCCAAAGATGTATGCCAAATGTATAAGACTATCTTATATAGATATCTCTTTCTACGGATTTTACTACTGAGTTGAAACACTAATGTGCAGATGGCAACATCAAAATATCTTGTTAGTGGCGCAGACTGGACTCCAGACAGCTGTGTTCTTTAGAATTCCCAGGATGTTTCCCTAGTTCCTTGCTGTTATCTGCTGACTTAAATCTTCATATATAATGATTAACATAACTGTATAATTTCTGACGGTCACCTAGGGTACTTTCCTAGCGTGCATTTATGATCTAGAAATGACTGCATCACATATTTACAAAAAGTTCATCATCATCCAGAACCATCACCAGCACATTGTTTTAACGTGAAAGAAAAACAATCACTTTTATGCCACTCTGCCTTCCATTTCTTCCTTATCTACCAGAAACAAGATGACTGAATTTTCTGAGATATAGACAAAATTGGATTCAGCATATTTTTTCTGGAACATTACTTTGTCCAACCATGAGCCTTATCTGCTGACCTGCACTTTCCTTGGCAAACGAAGTTATTGGCAAATGGCTTTGTTACTGCATGTGATCACTCTGCATTGCTTTGACAGATAGGTGCTGCTGCTAGCACAACTTTTTCTGCTCACCTGTTCACCAGGTTGGCCACGGCTTCCTGGTTCACCCTGGAAAAGCAAAAGCATAAAGTCAGCATTGCAAGGATCCAAACCTTTTGCAAGAATGCTTTCTCATTTGTAAATTGTGTCCCCTATTGTCCTAGCTCATGTTCTTCTACCTGTCATTCACTTTCTGTAAGGCACTGAAATTGTCTTCTTTGATGGCTTGGGATCCCTGGCCACAGGGATCCAATGCAAGGTTCAGGTCACATCTTCCTATACACATAGACTTGAGAAAGGAGCATCAAACAGGGTTTCATATCTTGGAATGCAATGAACAGTGAAAGCCACTGAGTCACATCTGCTCACCCTCTTATCTTTCCAGCTTTAGAGGAACCTTACTTTCCTGACTTCAGTACAAGGCCTTCTAAAATCACACGTTGAGTGACTCAGTGGCTGCAGCAAACTTAGCAATACAGTTCCTTACCTTAGGGCCAGCTTTTCCAGGAAAGCCTTCCTCACCCTTTTCTCCCCGTTCTCCCTGCAGGGAACATGAGACATTAATATACAAACTCCTCTTGCAGTGCAGCAATGGTGAGAAACATTTTGACTCGGATCCCCAGCATCAGCCTGAGGATGTAAATGGAGACACATGGGAATATATTTCCTGGAAAATTTTACCATTCTGGTACTATTTGCAGACACATTTCCAGCAATAAGCACCCAACTAGAATATCTCTAGAATAACACAAAGTCAACTAGTGTTACTTCAGAGATGTCCATAGCAAAGCTGAAAATGGTGAAAAAGTCTACATTTTTCATTAAGAAAAATAGATAACTGTGAAATTGGAACCTTGGCTATTGGTACTCTTACATAAATCATTTGAATCTCATCTGTCACTGTGGGTGGTGTCAGCACAGAGATATCGTGGTGAATTAAGAGCTGAAATATGCTGTGTATCTCAGAAGTGCAGCAGATACTGCACGGGGCTCAGTAATTTTTTATATGCTCCAAATTCCTCACTTTTATTCATCAGTACACTAAGGCTGAGGACTGCTGGACTTGGGCTTCAAGTATAAATACAATGGGTTCCTGGAAAAATTAGGGGTAATGATGGCCAGGCACTAAAGCTGAGAAGACCATTGCTGATACAGTGCTGCTGCGTTGGACTCACGGCAGGTTATAGTTAAGTACTTATTCCAATCTAGTGTAATCATTTGGAGTTGCTGGAACAGGTCCAGGGGCAGGGCATGAAGATGCTCAGGGGGCTGGAGCACCTCTCCTACAAAGAAAGGCTGAAGTAGCTGGGCTTGTGCAGCCTGGACAAGGTAAGGCTCAAGCAAGACCACATTGCAGCCTTCATGTACTTAAAGGGAGATTATAATCAGGGGGGAAAACAACTTTTTACATGGTCTAATAGTGATAGGACAAGAGAGAATGGTTTTAAATTAGAATAGGGAATATTTAGATTAGATGCTGGTGAAAAATTTTAACTCAGACAGTGGTGACACACTGGCACAGACTGCCCAAAGAAGCTGCGGATGCCCTACTCCTTGATGTGTTCAAGGCCAGGTTGGATGGGGCCCTGGATAACCTCATCTGGTGAGTGGCAACCCTACCCACAGCAGGGGGTTGGAACTGTATGAGCTTTAAGGTTCCTTCCAACCCAAACCATTCTGTGATTGTATGATTTCCTAGATTGGCTCTTATAGCCAAAATACAGTGCTTTTCTTTGTCACTTATTTACATGATTATAAGAACTCAAGAAAAGTTTCTCCTGCTCAAAATCACCTTTTTTCCAATCCTTCCTGAATCTGTCATTCATATGAACTTTCAAACAGGGCACAAGAGGCAGGAAGGAATGAAGAGCCACCCTTCTTCCACCCTTCTTCCCCCTCTACTTGGCTCTTGTGAGGCCTCATGTGGAGTAGTGCATCCAGGCCTAGGGCCCCCAGCACAAGAAGGACGTGGAGCTCTTGGAACAAGTCCAGAGGAGGGCCACCAAGATGATCAGAGGGCTGGAGCACCTCTCCTATGAAGAAGGGTTGAGGGAACTGGGCTTGTTTAGCTTGGAGAAGAGAAGGCTCCGGGGAGACCTCATTGTAGCCTTCCAGTACTTGAAGGGAGCAAAGAAACAGGAGGGGGAATGATTGTTCTTGAGGGTGGATAGGATAGAACAAGGGGGAATGGTTTTAAACTGATACAGGGAAGGTTTAGGATATTAGGAGGAAGTTTTTCACTCAGAGGGTGGTGACACACTGGAACAGGTTGCCCAAGGAGGTTGTAGATGCCCCGTCCCTGGAGGCATTCAAGGCCAGGCTGGACATGGCTCTGGGAAGCCTGGTCTAATGGTTGGCGACCCTGCACTCAGCAGGGGGGTTGAAACTCAATGATCTTTGAGGTCCTTTTCAACCCAGGCCATTCTATGATTCTATGGCCCCACAAAAGACCTAGGGGAATTGCATATTTTTTTTCCAGTTCTTCAAGGAGGAAAAAGAAATGTCTTTGGAGCCTGGCACACTTTGTTGTTCTTTGTGCCTTGGACATGCGCCCTGTCTTGCCAGCCTCCTTGGCTTTCCAGTGTGACAGTACAGTCATGTCAGCTGGCCTAACCCTGGAGCTCCAGGGCTGGAAGCAGGTAAGGTGTATCTGGCCCTGGAGATCTGCTCCCCTTTCAGCTTAAGGCTTTCTAGCTCACCCAGATAAGCCACCCAGGCAAGTTGGTTAAGCTGGTGTATGTGTATGTAGTGACACTTACCTTTTGACCCGGGAGCCCAGGAAGACCATTTAATCCATCTTTGCCGGGTGAGCCCTAAACAAGGGAAAATTGCCAGCTCTAAGAGCCTGTTCCTTAAATAGATAACGGCAAGTTCAGAAAAAGCATGCTGAGTTCGTCCCTCTTGCCATTAACCTAAGCGTAAGATTTGTTAAAACACCTCGTGCTTCTTTTTCACTACCGTGACTCAAATGTCTTCAGTATCACAGTTTTAGCGAATGACCACACGATGTCGTTGTTGTTACACAGAATCAACAAAGTAGAAGTTTTGTGAAGACAGGAGCCTTAAATAACTTTAGAAATGGCTTTCTCTGTAAGTCTCTATTATTTGTAACTGTAACTTTTTACAAACATCTTTCACCTTTTAAATATCAGTAGTCTCTTATATAATATACAGACTGGCACTACACAGCATAGAGAGACAGAAGTATTCAGCAAAATAAGAATTAAAATGACTGTCTGTAATGCATTTAAAATGCTGAGAAAAAGTTTTACCCCCTTTCCAGGCATCACTTAATCTCTAAACACTGCAGGTATTAAGTGGCACTTCTCAGTACTAAGTATTTCATAATTCACCTTTCTTGACCTAAGAGCCAATAGAAATTGCAATGCTCTGCTATAACTAAGATTTTTATTTCAATACCTCGGTCCAATTCAAGAAACCCCAGTTTGGAAGAGTCATATTTTACCAAATTTAAACTAAGCTTTGAAAGGGGTCATATAAAGAAAGCACCACAGTCTCAGTGTGCAGGAATTGTACAGCTACCTCTTGTAAGCCAAGAGGCATCAGTCTAATGTCTGTATTAAAGGAAACAGTATTGGAGCCAGCACTAAAACTGTATGTGCAGTCAAGCTGCAGGGAAGAAAGTAAAGAGTTTGGAAGTAAAACATGTAAGGTCATGGAGAGCAGGGAGGCAATGCAAGCTGTCCCTCAAAACTTACAGCTGGTCCTGGCGGTCCACTTTTACCAGCAACACCAATTTCCCCTGGCAGTCCCTGAAAAAAGAATCGAGCACACACACAAAAAAATCAGTATTTCTGCCCTTTACAGTCTGCTTTCAGATCAAATACAATTTTCCCTCCCGAAGTAGTCAGGTCTCTGCCATTGGGCATCCTGCAGGTATTGACTCATTTGCAGGTAAGGCTAACATGGCTCCAGTACTGGGTGCAGTTGTCCTGCAGGGCCAGAAGGGGGTTTTCATGGTGAAAATACAAGAGAAAGCACACATTGCCAGAGGCGCTGACTTGGTTCCCACTGAAATTCACAGTCTAAATCTAACATTCTCCATTTTTTTATTTTCTCTCTTTGATGTAAACTAAACAACAACAAAAAAAAACCAAGCCTATTTCCTTACTGGTGCTCCAGGTGGTCCAGGGGGTCCAGCTACGCCTGGGGGCCCTGGAGGTCCCTGTAAGAGAAGCAAAATCCAGTTCATTAATAACCATGATAGCGGTAGAAAGCCTCAGGCCCTTCCTGTGTGCAGCTAGGGCTTTGTTCCAAACAGCATCAGCACTGAGCTTCATTTCATTAACTTCTCTCCTAAACCTGCAAGATGCCAAACTGAGCTCCCAGGGAACTGCACTCGAGCAGAACAGGATCTCCTGCTTAAACCACTAGTTTCTGTGGCTACAAGGTGAGCTCCATCCTGGGCTCCAGTACCAGAAATGAAAACCATTCAAGAAAAAGTATCCAGCCTACTTTAATCTTAATCAATAGTACAGAGGATATAGCGGATCAGGTATTTTAAAAGGAATACCCCACCATGTTAGTGCTCTGTGTTAACCCTGTTGACAGGGAAATGTCCTCACAAACTCATACTTCAATGTATACATTCAGCTTCCAATACTCTAGAAGTCTTACTCATCTCCTTGCAAGAACTATTTCTCTTGGGAAAATATCATCTGAATAGATATCCAGTTTTCAGAGGGATTTATTTCTGTGTATTGGGTAAATGGTTAAAAGTGAGTTCTTAGCTGTAGAGATATTTTTCCAAACTTGACACATCACTGCCTGTGATATAGAGGTGTTAGTCACTTTCAGCTTTGCCGAAGACAGAAACATTTTCTCCTTTACTTAAAATGAATCATTTGTTCATGTGTTTTCTGAATCAGGACCTAAGCATACAGTGTAAGGATAGACGAGAGAAACGGATACATGACTGAGTTGGACTTGAACCTCATTTGTCCCTTTCAGACTTTCTAATACCATGATTTAAGCCATTTTCAGTTTCCAGAATGGAGGGAGTTCTGATGTTTGCACTCCAAAAACACACAAACAAACAAAGAAAAAAGAATAGCAAATCTAAAAACAATGAAAGAAAAACATATCAGGAGAACATTTTTCACTCAGAGGGTGGTAAGGCACTGGCACAGGCTGTCTAGAGAAGCTGTGATGTCCCATCCCTGGAGGCATTCAAGGCCAGGCTGGATGGAGCCCTGGGCAGCCTGATCTGGTGGTAGGCAACCCTGCCCATGGCAGCTGAGTTGGAACTAGATGATTTTTAAGGTCCCTTTCAACCTAAGTCATTCTATGATTCTATGATATACACCAACCTATGTAAAAAATTAAAAGTGAGCAACCAACACAAGACAGAAAATGATCAGTCAGCTTCTTACTTGCTAGACCTGTGTTAAAATCCAGTAACAAAAATCACTTCTTTCTGTGACTATGAGTTATAGACCAATATTAACATTTAACATTTAAGGAAAAAATGTAGCTGAAGAAGAGAATAAAGTGGCATAAACAAGAATGAAAAGAATATTTTTGCATCATGGTTTGACAGAGGAGATAGTGGATAAGCAGTCATTTTAGAATATGCTTGTAAAAATCAGCCAGAACGAATAGTACCATCTCACCAATAGATGGTGCAAAGCAACTGAAAAACGAGCTAGCAGATGCACTTGGCTTATATATCCCTCGTAATCTGCTTCCATTGCAACTCAGCCCAGCACAGACATGGAATCATTCCACAAATAACATTAATATTTGTAGCGTGTCTCAAGTGCAAGCACAGCTCAAACGTCTGCAGGAAGATATGCCTTGGGAACTATTGACACTGCTGACATCACTCTTGGGGAGCCTAGTTTCTGGTTTAGAGGATGAGGTTTCAGATGCCACTGCAGGAGGGTCCTGCAGCTAGGCAGTTCTAGTTCTATCAGAGGCACCTGAATGAGCCCATCCACCATTTAAAAGAGACTTCACCATTAAAAACAAGAATCAACAGTCCAGTACAAGAAAAAATATCTCACTGCACATACAGAGGGCAGCTGGGTGGAGTGGCCTCAGATGTCAGGGACCTGGAGGTCCTGCTTGGCCCCACTCTAACCCTACAATGGTAGGTATACAATTGATATGGGGACCAAGAAAAGATTGTCATGAAGAGTGGGAGCAGCACCGGGAAAGAATTCAAAGATAGTCTGACAAACAAAAAAAACCTCATTCAGCAGCAAAGTGGATTATATATAAGCAAAGGAAAGATAAAGTGCAAAATTTACCTTTGCAGACTTTCCTAGCCTGTTCCCTTGCTTCCTATCTATTAGCCTAATTTTGTTCTTTCTCTCTGCCGTTGACCCTACAACCTCTCAACATCAAACACATATTCCCCATCTCTCGACAGCAGAAAGCTTCTACCAAGAGGTGAGAAAGTTGATATCCAGCCATTTCCAGAAAGAAACAGCTGTTTTTTTCTAAGACACACATTTAAGAGCGTAAGTTACTTTAAAAGATGGCTTATATGGGTGAAAACATGCTTCTGAATATTTAATAGTAATCCTTTCGACTTCTTTGTGAGCTTTATGAATTACTAGCTCTTTCTGATTTCTGCAACAATGGGATCTAGTAAGCAATTAACCAATAAAGAACATAGCCACTGTCATCTCATAGCAAACCTCAGCCAGGACCCAGCCTCAGCCTGAGCATCCCCCAAGAAGGATACTCACCCTACAAAGGGTAAATCTACTGCAAAAGAGAAGTCTCACTTAAGTATCTAACAGCAAACAGCATAACCTTCTACACCAAGTGACTAGGACACAAAGAAATGAAAAATTATGGTCATGTAAAAGCTACAGAAATACATCATATCACATATCATCCTTTACAAAGCCCTCCCTTTTGCCACACTTGTCCAGAGCAAGTCAGTTTGACTTGCATACAAAACCATCTTGTGCTCCCTTCTCCTGACTTCTGAGTATACTTCAGAGCAAGAACGATTCTACCAAGTATTTAAGAGGTTCAAACTGACAGTATTTATTTGTTATAAAGAAAGAAAAATAACAACACAACAAAACAGCAGTAGGACAGTCTGTAATGTTTAACCCCCAAATCTCACACCATCTGTATTCTTCCTTTTTGACACTGAATCCAGATAAAAGCACCTGATTCTGTTAATCACATTTTTCACTGATCACTGGATGAATTACACCGATGAGATCCCTGGTCCCAAATCCAGTCCCCAGTGCTGTCCCTCTAAAACTCCAACTCAGAAGAAAAAAAGTCATAGAGAGCTTTGTTTGTGGCTTGTAAGGGCTCTGATGTGTGCTTCCTACATGCTGGAACAAAACCTGGTACAGAAAATCTTTGATCTCTAAAAGAGGACTGCAAAAACTCAGTTTGGAAAACAAATGCCAAAACATGGATCTTTTGTCAAAAGGTTTAAGTGAAGCTATTTTCAAACAAAGGTTCTCTAAAATCCAGATATCCATGGGAAAGTGTGTAGAGGTGCGTGTGTTCAGAGAGGAACACCTATACAGACATTCAGGATTGTATTTCATCCATCTCCATGCCTAAGAGAAAGCAACACAGGAACAGTTCTCAGGAAACAAATCTGACACTCTGTCCTTCAGGAACCACTCAAAGATGCTCTCTTCTTCCTTGCTGAAAGACAGGCTTGGAAAGGCAGGACTATTAGGATCTGGGTTCTGTACTCCCAAAGGAAGTTCTGCAAAAGAACAAAAACCTTTTCATGTGACTACATCAGTACGCTGTGTGGCTCAAATCTGTTTTCCATAAGAAAAGGGATGGCTATGTTTTTAAAGAAGGTGAACAAATGTCATACAGAATGGAAACAGGAGTCTGATGGCTTTTCCAGATATCTGTCTCTGGAGGAAAAGCTTGTATAGACACATTTTCTGTATACTATTTCATGCCAATGCCTGGATCCTCTTGCATTATGAAAATGCTTAGATAAGCCCTAAATCCATGAAAAAACAGACTGTGGTCTGGGCTTTACAGGCAGCATGCCAGTCTTATGAATGAGAAAAACCTCCAGGACATCTAGAAGCATCTTGTCTCATGCCACAACAATAGTGAAGTGCAGGAGATAGTGCTGAGACCCTATTCCCCCTTCAGTGTCTATGCTCATCTTCCGTTCAGAATCAACTACTTCCTGCAAATCACCTCTCAGGAAGTCGTCACAGTTCTGACTGTTGGCATCATGCCAGCTCCCCTCTATTTTCATTTCTTTCCCATCAGAAACTCAGCTGTTGATGCTAATTTTGAGGAGCAGTCCACGTGTCACACTATGTCCCTTGCTACCCCAACTCTCCATTTCTCCTCTACTAGTACAGGAGAAGTAGTCCAGTAGTAGAGACTACTGAGACAGTAGTCTCTGGGATCAGGTCCTCAAATCTTCTCTTCATTTATCACCCCTGGTACTACCTATATCTACCAGCACAGCTCCTGTGTGGTCATCTTCAGAAATACTGCGGTAGAGCACTATATTGCTCTCCTTGCTTAAATCCTACCTTACAAACCAAGACAAAGATGAGAGGATATAGGAAACCAGCATTGCTGATAATGCTGAAAACCAAAAAGCCTGAGGAGCCAACAGATCTGCTTATGATGCACGCTATACAAAAAACTTCAGTGACAGTGTCATAATTTATAAATGAATGAGGTCTCCAGTTGCTTCACAAGGTGGCATGACAGTTGGAATACTAGCGTTATTTAAAAAAATAAAATGCACTGAACAGAAATTCTGTGAACTGTCTTTCCAGTGCTGTAAGAGTACTGAATAAAGTTGACTCTGTACATAGCATTCTCTGTAGGAGACTTTCTTGCTTTCAGTACAAGACAGAATTTGTTTAATTGCACCATTTAGTGTAAGATAGGGACATGATGTCTTTTGTCTACAGATTAAGATTTATTGCTCCATTTGTTACTGTCAGTTCTTTTACTGTGTCAGGGTGGCAAATGAGAAAACAACAAAAAAGTTTCCCTTATGGTCTTTTGTTTCAGAACTATTAGTGGTCTGCACCAATGAAGTCTTTTTTCTCTCTTTGTTTTGTAAAAGGCATGTATCTTATTAAACACAGCTCTGAGTAGTATCTTCCACAATTTCAAGCGGCACTGACAAAGTCTGAATTCAATCTAAGCTTTGCAGCTGGGGCCGGTATCTTTTTCTTACATTTTGCAGTATTAACTTGTATTATAAAAAGAGACGTTCAGAACATGATGCATTTCAAAGGATATAATTTATTTCCTCTGATTTACTTAAGAAAAGCTGGGTTGAGCTCACACCCTACAGATGAGCCTATACTAATTAAATCACTGCCAGCCACAACCATAAAATGTACAGCTTGTGCTGTTTTCCCTCTCAGGTCTTAGTTCTATGACCAGGTTATCTACCATAAAGCATAATGGCCCAGACATGTTGCAAGTGTGAGGTACAGAATTTTTACTTACATTTGCTTCCAGTAGTTTTAAGTCATTTTGTCTTCCCACTGGTGGACAGCATGCACCTGCTCAGCTCATGGAGCCTGGAGAGTGGCTTAGAGGTACCTGATTTAGGAAAGTTGAATGGCTCCACTGACAGAGTCTATTAATACAATTGAATCTTAGTCAGTTGTAATGGGAGCTTGGACATATGCACCTCCACCTTCAATTGCTTCCTTTCAAGAAATGTGTAGACGTGTTTCTTAGGGACACTGTTTAGTGAGCAGTATTGGGGGTGAGTGGGCAGCTGGACTAGATGATCTTAGGTCTTTTCCAACCATAATGATTCTACAATTCTATGAAACCCTTCCGTGGTAATTCAATGTCTGAGCCCTCAGTGAGTGCTGAGGTATCAACCCCCTTCTTCACTGAGCCAGCAAATGCAGCCCTCATAGCACACCTATATACAGCACATTGTGCCTAACAGCAAATCTCCTGTCTTCTCAGGACACCAGTCATGCCTAGAAAAGGAGCTGCCTTCAGCCTCTTCTCTGAAATCTTCCTCTCAACAGACAACAGGATAAATGAGGTACATCAAGATCTCAGGTGACCACACAGAAAAGCATAGCCTCAACATTGGCCATGCTTAGTACACATCTATCTTTTTCAATTGAAAGTACTTTACAGAACTGTTCATTTTTCAGTCTGCATTTGAACAGCCTACAGTAATAGAAGTTTGACCCATGATTAAGTTTCCAGCAAACTAAAATAGTGCAAATAAATAATAACAACACAAACATGTTATGAGTTCAGATGTTTGTGCCCTCGCTGCAGGAAAATCATTCATACCTAGAGGGGAAATAAGACCCAAAGTGTCTACTCCAAAACTTAATGATGTTGCAAGATGCACCATTTCTAAAGGTTGCCAGAGAATAAATGTTCATTTCTGAGGGTGCTAACTGAGTGACATGGAGCAAACAAATGCATGGACAGGCTCACCACCACAGCAGATCTAGAATAAATAAAAAAAAATCTTAACATTTAGTTTCAGTAAAGCATGTAAGGAAGGAAAAAGGAAAAAGGAAAAACTAAGGCTACCTAGTTGTCACAACACATTCCCAGCCTTGCTAAGAGGTTGCCTTCTAACTGCTGCTTCAGGATTTGCTACTTACTCTGTAATGTAAAGACACCCAGTCCTTAAGAGTCAGATTGGCATTATCTCTGCAGTGGGTTATCACTGTATCTGCTGGCCCTGCTTCAGAGCATCCCTAAGGCTAGTTGGCTGGCAGTGCTGCCTGTGCCTTCTGTGGCTTCTTGCTGAGACTGGAATGATGGGAATCATTTATCCTGACAAAGCCCAGAAATAACTGCAGATGCTAAGAAAAACTCCAAAAGAGTGGTCAGGTGCTGGAATGGGCCGCCCAGGGAGGTGATCGAGTCACCGTCCCTGGAGGTGTTCAAGGAATGTTTAACTGTTGTACTGAGGGACATGGTTTAGTGGGAAATATTGGTGATAGGTGAACGGTTGGACTGGATGATCTTAGAGGTCTTTTTCAACCTTGGTGATTCTGTGATTCTATCACTATGCCTGAGTACACCCCACCATCCAGTTCAGCAGCTCCATAGGAGGAAGGGTTTCCTACCACGTCACTAGAAAATGCAGTATCTCTCTGAAGGTGCTGAGAAACCAGCAACTGTCTCACAGTAATGAAGAGGCTGGCTCACCTTTCCCTGAGACTTCAATGGATACACAGAATAGGGGTCAGCATTAATTGGCATCCTTTTGTGGCTTCTTCTGTGCTTTTCGGAAACATGGCTTCTAAAGCTCTTATCTCTGTTCAATCCTTCTACCAATTCAGCTTTCAATGGGAGTAGAAAGGTCAAAAAACCCAACAAAATTATATTTAAATTTAAAATAGCAGAAGACAATGAGGTTATTACAGTTATTACATCCTAACCTAGTTTATGTACAGGCAAATCAACTTTGGTAGCCCTCAATGCCATGGAGATGGCACAGGAGGAGGTGACACAGACTTCTATATATCATTTTTAAGAATATATGTGTAACTATAACCTAAGGAAACCTCTTGGTTATTTTTGGAGCATAACATGATTGAGATAAAATAAAAGAAGAGAGAGAAATGCTGATAAAGTGCTTACAAGCCTCATGTCACAAAAAATGCTGCTAAGCCGAAAAGTAGTTTTGTCACACATTGAACATTAAGCACTTTCTCAAAACAAAAATAAGGAAGACTGCAGTAATATATCCAGGATAATGTGCCACTTCAGGAAAAGGAACAATATTTTTCCATTTTTACAGTTAGCTTGGAGGAAGAGTCAATTTAACTATCCCTTGATGGGGCTAGCACTCTATGCAGTTTTAATTAACAGAAAATTTGAAAACTTTATTTAGCCTGTGCTGAAAGGAAAACTACTTATTGCTGTGTCAGCAATTCTTTCAGATAGGTTCATGAAATTGCTAACACATGCATATATATATTTTGTAAAGTTACAGAGAATTTGAGCAGAGCAAGATGTTGTTTAAGTGGATAGTCAGGTATATCAGAAATAATGGAGACAATTATTCCCCAGAAGTAAGGAAAATCCTCTCCCATTTGCTACACACATAGTTCAGATGGCTTAAGGGGATCTTTTAACGTTATCCTGCAGGGAAAAAAAAATAAAAAATGAATCCATTGGAAATACTGCCTTCATTCTTCTTGAAAGCTGCTGCTGAAATACTCATAAACCAGATGCTGTACCAAAGGAAGAAGTCTTAAAAATATGTAGACCATTATCAAGTGGTGTGGGAAGGCAAGGTTCCCAGCTGGATACAAGGGTCCTCACCCTCACAGGATCAGAAAGCCCCAGATTGTATTGCTGGTGGCCTCTGGAGACATGCAAGCAGCTCATTACAAAATGTCTGCTACAGAATTAATGTCTAGATTATGTTTCATGGTTACAAGGGCATAGCTTGGCAGAGAAGATAAGTGAAAAATCAGTACCTGCTGTCAAGTGGTGCACCATTTATTGCAATACCTCACCGACAGCTGTAGCATTGGAGGAGGTTCTTTATTTTTGCTCCAAACTTAACTGACTATTTTAACAAAATCCCAAAGCCAAAGACCTAGTTTGTTAACTTATTATTGAAAAATGAATGGATGAGATACTCAGTTTTCACCTGAGTGGATGGTGCATCTTCCATGCTTGAGGACATTCCCAAAGATATTTCTCTTATTTCAGGGAATGACCCTACACTGTGAGTTGGGTCAACTGAATTTGGCTACAAAGTTAGCAAGAAGCCAAGCCAGAGGCAAGCGTCAGTGCTTTTACAATACAGAGCAGCACAAGATTTTCCAAGGTGGAGTCAAATCCACTTTGACTATATGTAACGTACACAGTGCACAGCACTATTCTGTCCTGATGAAACTACAAATGGTGCAACTTGGAGCATTACCTTGCCAAAAGGGAGCTAATGGGTCGTGAACTTCAGACATCACTCACAACCTCCCTCATTAGGAGAATAAACAGCAGTTTTAAGCTTCTGTGTCTAGTAAGCCGTTGCCTGACCTCCTATAACAAGCAGAAATATGACTAACAAAGCAATGAAAAAAAAGTTGTGCACAAATGAGTGTGCTTTCTGAATAGCAAATACCTTTAAAACTGTTTCTTCCCTCAAGACTGCAGCACAGAAGGCATATCTGCAGTTACCAATTCACACTGCCAATAGCTCAGGCACTGTCCTAAATATTACAAAACACAAATCTTGCTTTCCCTATGGAATGATACTGCTCTGTGCAAAAGCAATGAGACAATCACACACAAAACAGCTCCTTATGTCTCCATATAAAGATGCTGAAAAACTGTGGAAGGAAATGATGCCAGACTTTTCTCTCACTCATCAGGATAAATCAGTTTGGATCTCAAAGGAGAAAATCCAACCTGAAAGACGGCACAGATGAGAACAACGTCGTGGCATGCTGCATTGCAGTTCCAAGTCACCTGTTGCCATAAAATACATCTTTCCTACATATTATGTGAAAATGAACAAATTGTCACTTACCTGGGGGCCA
The DNA here is from genome assembly GCF_002078875.1 of Numida meleagris. Taxonomy (NCBI): domain Eukaryota; kingdom Metazoa; phylum Chordata; class Aves; order Galliformes; family Numididae; genus Numida; species Numida meleagris. Next base: position 142,622,903 of record NC_034410.1, read on the forward strand.
ATCAGACCATTAATTCCTGGGAATCCAGGTTCCCCCTTCTTACCCTGTGTGTTCAACAGAAAAGCAAATGTTAGACACCAGGGCAAAAACTGCTTGCTGAGACTTTCCAAAATCTTTTACCCCCAAACTGGTATATCATCAGTATAGAAAACACAAGAGCTAGAAATTAAGGCATCAGACTCCGGATGGGCAACTCTAGTGCTCTGTGTTAAGTGCATTGCACTCTCCAGTCCAGCTTTTGCTCTTGGAAAAAAAACAATAAACAGTTTGGAAAACTATGATTGGTTATCCAAGCAGACTCATCTCTGGAGGTATATGAAGGATCCTGAAGAAAAACTCCTAGCCCTAATGCAGCGAGTAGGAAGTCATGCTTAATGCCCACCATTTCTCCCACTTCTAACATGAATTCGTTATTTTCAAGCACAGAAGATTTCATTGCTTTGAAATCACACCAAAATCAACGTAAATACTTGATAATTAATGGTAAAATTTCTATTAAAATATGGTTTATAAAATAAATACTTGATAAATGTCATGAGCTGAATATGAGCAGAATAGATCCCAGTCACCTAAGTATGAGCAACAAGGCGGAGAATGCCTTATTTTCCTAGCACTGGCCACACTCCCAAATACTGCAGAAAATTAAATTCTCTCAATTATTTCCTTGCATATTCAGATCTACCAAGCCTCACAGTCTGAGTGCAGACTGTGCAGTAGAGAAGGGTTGGTTTCATGAATCCCCATAGAGAAGGGTTGGTTTCATAAATCTTTTGGCCTCTGTTCCACTCTGCAGTCACATCTGGGTGGAGCCCAAAGAGGATCAGAGAATTGACAGTGCTGACATTCAGCCAAGGGAGGTATCACATGTAGAGACATGCTAAGAGGCACTTTCTCTTTTACAGTATAAAGCTTCACGCCTCCCCAACCAAGCCAAGCTGTGTCCTTTGTGCTTCCTGCACTGTCTTATGCATAAAGAAAACAATTAAGAACTCTGGTACGTGGATGAATAAAAAAGATTCACGGTCTCTAAGCTAGAAAACAAGAACACTCGAGGCATTTCTAATTGGAGTTGGCATTATCACCAAGGGACAGAGCTCACTGACCTCTCTGCAATAAAAAAAAAACTTCCTCCAGAAGAACAGGAGAGTTTCACTGGTGCAAGGGAAGGACAAGCCAAGTCCTAGAGCATACCCATGTGGATAGAATGATAGAATCATTAAGGTTGTAAAAGACCACTAAGATCATCTAGTCCAACCATCAAACATCACCACCATGCCCACTAAACCACATCCCTTAGTTACATAAAGACTGCAGCAGCTGTGTCTCCCCATGGGGTTGACCTCAAGTAGTTCACAAGAAAAATGTCCTACGTGAGAAAAAAGAGGAAGAAATGATGGAGAAAGGATGCTTGAAGTACTAGAGTTAAGAGAGAAGTTTGGTTTGTTTCTCAACTCAAAAGTTTACTTGCTGTGTTACTTCGGGAAAGTCACATATTTTGTGACTCAGACTCCTTGTAAAAGTAATCTATCCTTCCTTGACATGTAATAGATACTGAATCATTAATACTTCTGAGGTTGTTAGTAATACACTAGGAGGTTACTAGATAAATCATGTAAATATTTTAAAGTCAGAGAAATGATTTTTCTCCTCATTTCTACTTCTCATCCAAACTGATTTTCTTTTTAGAAGGATATTATAATTAAGCAAGTTTTATGTGACTGATGATGTGATTTGTCATACAGATGTGCAAGTCTGATATATAATTTTCCCTTCATTTTTCTTTACTGAAATATGTCCAGAAACAATTTATATAATTCTTTTGACTTAAATGAGTGAAACAACTAAAACGTCAAGTTTTCATCATATTTTATCTGATTTTGACTAAGTTTAGTTAGCTGAGATGCCAGAATCTGATCTTTTCCATAATTTTTCTCACAATGAAAGTATCAGCTCTCATATACAGAAAGTTTAAGAAAATTGAAAGAATTATTATGAGGTGCTTGGGTACCAGGAAGAGTTTACATTCATTACCAAGCTCCTGATATCAACACAAATCTGCCTAATATACTCAAATACATGCACTATTCATGAGTCCTCCTTCCACTTCCTCAACATCCATCATTTCTTTCCTTGTCAAAGACCATTTTAACCTGAGAGTCTCATGTCACCACATAAATCAACAAGTTTTCCAGGTAGAGACTCTAGCTGGATTTTACCAAATGCCAAAGTGACCACAGAAGACATTTAAAATATTAAATGCTATTAAAATACTCATTTAAATAAATAAGCATATGAATAGAGTGTATAGGGTGTCGTGTGTGGGGCCAGACATAGAAGATGAGTACAACTGCACACAAGAAGCATCTCACCTCCAGCTTTGCATTATCATGGGAACCCAGTGCTGAGATGGCTGGTTCCTCAGCCACAACTCTGAGGGCAGCAGAAAACACAGTATTACTGCTTCCATCATGTCCCACCAACCTTGTTGCTTACCAGGTGTATTTATGGCTTACTTTGTACATCCCTTTATAATGTGTGTATATCTTTGGTCCCATTTAGAGACATTAATTCAGAGAGCACAACTAAATGCAGAGCAGGAACTTGATATGTAACCGATACAACCACTTTTGATAACATTTTGAAGGAGCATAATAGTATTAGCTCCCTAAGTATTCACCTTAAATCATAGAATCATTTGAGTTGGAAGGGTCCTTTAAATGTCATCCAGTTCAACCTGAAATCATATACCAAAAGCTGGAGAGCATGAATACACCCTATTGTGTACTTTATATGAAAGCATGATTGTCATGATGCCAGTCGGAATAGAGGCCTGAACAATACCATGTTTTAGATTCTTGATGTGATAACACTGATGGGTTGGTTGTTGCAGAGCACAGACATGGACTTTTCAGCTCCTCACACTGCCTTGACAGCAAGGAGCTGGGGCACAAGGTGCTGTGAGAGGACAGAAGCAAGGCAGATGGCCCAAAGTGACCAAAGGAAAGTCCTATACCAGCAATAAAAGCCAGAGGAAACAAAGAGAAAGCAGGGAACACTCAGAGTTGATAGCATGTGTCTTCTCAAGAAGTGGTTTCATGTGATGAGCCCTGCTTTCCTCCAAGTGGCTGAACATCTATCTGCCAATGGGAAGGAGTGAATGAATTCCTGGTTTTGCTTTGCTTGAGCACACATCTTCTGCTCTACTTAGAATACTCTCTTAATCACCACACACGAGTTCTCACACTTTCACCTTTCTGATGCTCTTCCCCTTCCCACTTGGGGAGGGTGAGCAAGCAGCTGTGTGGTGCTGAGCTGCCCACAAAGTTAAACCACAACACATGCATGCACTGGCATTCAGGACAGCAAAATCCCAAAATCTTAGCCTTGCAACTGAAAAGGTGCAAGTAGTACACAAAGATCTTATTTTTGTGGTCCAACATTGTGTGACTTTAATGACTTTATAACTTAAGAGCATTGTCTAGTTGTACTTTTCTGAATATGCTGCTTTTTGGAAACCTGGTCTTGTCTGATAAAATTATTTGAGGAAGCTGAGGAAGGAGGTAGAAGCTACAGCTTCTTCCCAAAGTCATCTCAAAAGCTAAGAAAGGGGAGGGAGGACAAATTTTGCCTCCTGGGATAAGTATATACTTGCTGTTCTGTTTCCACACATTGGCCAGGCACACTAATCTGCAGCAGCAATAACAGATGTGAAAGGAGCCTATCCTTTTCTTGAGTATAATACTGAAAAACTTTGCTGCTTTTCAAAACACCAAGAAATCTCTTACAGCAGCATATAATTATATTGATATAGAGACTGAGACTGTAATTTCCCATTGTGAAGGGAACATTTTGGCCGCTCAGAGGTTAGCCAAAATCAAACTACAACAGAGTTACTCCATAATATTACAGCCTGTCTGGAAAGTACAGAAATACTTGCTGGGAGAAATTATACCTATGAGAGCAATGCTCAGTGAAATGTCACATCACCTAATAATATAACAGAAAACTAGCAATTATGCTCTGTTACTAATGTCACGAATCAGCTAAGTGTGTAAGAATGTCTACCCTTTGACTATATGAAATGTATGTTATTTGTCTTCATCAGCAATTTGAATAATAGCACATTTAAAAATGTGTTTTATTGGAAATGAATGTGTTTACCTCAATGACAGTTATAGTTTATTTCTGGATTTAATCTACACCATCAGTCCTTTCTTCCTTCTTTTTGTTCATTTACCTAATTTCTACTTCTGTACTGCTGAACTTTGCAAGGGCAGGCAAAATCACCTGAACAGTTCAAGCATCCCCAAATACATATAAACACAACTAACCTTTGGAAACCACCATACAGAAGACATAAAAACAGGGGGAATTGTTAGCTTCACTCTGCTAGGAGGGAAATTTGGAAAGGTGCCATAGCTCCAGCCTGTTTCTTCTCTTGCTATCCAATGCCCTGAACAGCTGTATATTCTCACAGCATGGTTATCAGTGAGGTTTGGCCCCAAGAACAGAGCTTTTGGTACCATACATAGAAAGCACCTTAAGTGTGAATTAATATATCTGCTAGCATAAATGCCAGCTGTTTTCTATGTAAACTAGGTCAGATGATAGGATTATGCCTTTCAGTCGTGTTCCTTTACCTCTACATAAACAGCAGTGATAACCAATAGCTGAACTCCCTAAAGGCACCATGATTTTACAGCCTCCATATGCATTGAACAAAGGCAGTAAATTAAGATGCAAGAGCATCTTTTTGTCTTGAGGCTGCAAATACCATTGGGGCTGGCCAGTATGTGGGTGACTACAGGGAACTGCTATAATAAAGACAAACAAGGGCTATTAGGACTTCCGGACATTAAGAGAAGTCACACCTTTGTACTGCCTCTTTCCAAAAAAGTCTGCCTCATTTGCTGGGCAAACTGTTTTTCCTCTTCTGGATTATCTCCCTAACATAGCACGTCTCCCCCTGGAGATAACCATCAGCTCTTTCCTTCCCAATTCAAGTTATGACAAGCCAGAATAGGAATATCATAGGCAACAACCCACCTAAACAGGAGAAAGGAAGTCAAGGAAGGGAAGGTCTGATATCTGTACATCTGTCCTGCCATAAAATCAGAAAGAAGAGTTCAGTAGCCCCCAGGGATCTGGTAAATTTATCTCTTCCATTACAGCTAACAGCGATAAACCTTTCAAGTATTGGGAAGTGTTTTTTAACATCTCTCTTCTGGGCGGAGTGTGTGCCCTGAACCCAGTAATCCCCAGTTTTAACAGGACCCTTCAGACTAAATTGTAAAACAAATATGTAGCACTTACTAAGACTCACAGCCTTGTTAATCTAGTTGTAAAGAGCCAAGAAAGGTCTGTTAAGTTTTCGTGCTGCTCTGACTTTAGGGATAAACATTCAGGGGATGTGGATCCCAGAACACGAAAATCTCCTGAAACATGACAGTTGAATTGAAGATGCAGAAGACACCCTTAGGTAATTCACTCTTGGAGATGCACTCGTTCCTCTTGCCTCCAGTCCAACAGAATATGATGCTGAACTTCACAATTCACTCATGGAAGAAGGATCTCGCAGTAAATTTTTTATGTTATCTCTGTCTTGACATCCAACCAACTCTCACTCTAGGCTTGACTCTGCACTAATTATCTTGTGCACCAAGTTGAAAAAGGTGGAATTATTATTACTTATCAGTCTGATTCAGGTACATTGGAATCTTAATCATAGATAAGGACATTCACTAAAGAGTAAAATTTTTAAAATATATTTTCCATAAAGAATAGTTTTTTTCCACAAGACTGTTCTTACTATTCTATGAGATTCATATTTTTTAGTGTTTTCCACCATTCTTTGAGCATGGGAATATTCTGACAATACAAATTTAGAAAACTAGACTGCAATACATCACATTCAAAGTGGGTCTAGGTAGCTGCTTTAATGGAAAGTACTCTTTTCTCATGCCTTAATGGAAAGTACTCTTCTGGGATTAGAAAGTGTTTTCTCTTGGTTTGCTTATCAAAATTTCAATCACTTGAATGAATGTACACCATTTCAGTTGGATGTACTTTTTTCTCTACATTTATTTGGAACACACTTCAGAGGAACCCCATGTTTAGTCTAGATTACACAAAGGTCTGTACGCTTTCCAGGAGCATATCATAGAAGTACCTTTCAATCAAGCAAGAAAGGTTAGGATTATTTCCATTATTTCTAACAATAAGTCAGGTGCCAAAAGACATTAGAGTAGAATCAGTACTTCAGATTCTCTTCCATTTCACAGGAGGAGGAAGACAGAAAGAGAAAAAAAAGAAGAAAACCTAAAATGAATCCAGACTCTCAGTGTTATGCCTCTTTTTTTTCCAGGCAATTTTAGTAAAATCAGAGAAGGAGTACTGTCTATCACTGAATGGTCTTAGGGATGGACAAGAAGAGCAATGCTTTGTTCTTCACACTGTGTGCAATCAATGTGAGGGTATTGTTGTCAAAATACAGACCTTGGGTGCCAGGCACTTGGAAGCAGCTGGCTAATAAAAGAACATAATTCAGTTGTCTGGTTCAGGTTGGAATTATTATCTCCTCCTCCCAAGACAAGATCAGAAGATAGAGGTGAATTGTCAGATTAGCAGTTCAGCAGAGGTACTGAGGGGATTGTGCAGAATTTTTCTGTGCCCATAAAAGACTTCGAGACCTGCAGCTAAACCAGACTAATGGAGAAGTGCTTTCAAATGTACGAATGACGATCTGCCTTCCCAACCTATGCTCTTCTTAGCATGTTGCCACTGTTGTACCACTACAAAAGATGTGTAAGCAGCCCTCCTATTAGCTTTCTGTGTTTAAGATCTATGTTTCCAAGTGCGCATTATTATACTTACGTTGAAAATACACTGTACACAGTGGAGCTTCTAGGAATGAGCAGCAGGAGGAAGAGGTTCATATACAGCAAGGTGAGCTTCTGATAAATTTGGAAATCACAAAGCCCTGGGCCATCAGAAGCTCTGATGATCAGTGTTCACCCCACCTGGTTTTTCAGCCATGTTTGTGTGAAACATAAGCAGAACATTCCGCAACTGCTCCAAGAATTGTACAGTCTAAGCAAGGGGTGACTGGAAAAGTTTTGTTTTGGTCAAAATGCACAATAAGTGACTTTATATGAAAGATTAAGTTTGCAATAACCATTTTAAGAAATTAATCCTCCTTTCCTATAACGCCAACGGTGACTCTGTAAATAATATGCCTTGTTTACTGCCAACTATGCTAACCTGTATATTCTTTTATTTCTTCAGCAGTAACTGGAACCAAAGTTCATTGCAAAAGAATATCATACTTCCTTTTTTCTTAGAAATCTTTCTGAAAATTATGACTCCGCTCCTGTTGGCCAGACTATCATTAGGATATTTGGCACAGCATGCCAACTTCTGTGAAATTTCATTTACGCTGTGTAGGTGGCCCCAGAATCAGATTTCTGACATCAACCTACAATGGCTTTGTCTTCACAGGTCTCAAAATCTTCTGCTTCCAGTGGACTGTGTTATGAGGCACACATTCCTCTATGAAATTGTTCAAACATCTTTGTCCATTAGTAGCCAATGTCAGTTGCACTACAGCTAACTGAAACACTGTAGTCTTCTGAGAACTCCAGCAAAAGTTTGTATCTACATACGCATGTCAGGACATAAGATCTGTGTGTCTGTGCATCACAGAATCGTAGAATGGCCTGGGTTGAAAAGGACCATGATGATCACGTAGTTTCAACCCCTCTGCCATGGGCAGGGTCGCCAACCACTAGACCAGGCTGCCCAGAGCCACATCCAGTCTGGCTTTGACTGCCTCCAGGGACGGGGCATCCACAACTTCCTTGGGCAACCTGTTCCAGTGCGTCACCACCCTCTGAGTGAAAAACTTCCTCCTAATATCTAACCTAAACCTCCTCTGTCTTAGTTTAAAACCATTCCCCCCTGTCCTATCACTATCAACCCATGTAAACAGTCGTACCCCCTCCTTAATCTTCATCTAAATCTCAACTGAGGACCATATGGCCAAGCTGAGGTTGAATCATACTGCAAAATTGTAACAGTTCTATATCAGCCCCTCTTTGCAGCATCTTACTTGAGAGGGTCCTGAAGTCCAGCAGATAAGAAGCTGGAATTTACCCCCGCATTGTAATCTGTCTCTTATGTTACAAGGTATTAGTGCAGAAGGATTATATATTCCCTCAAGAATTAAATTTTCAGGAGATATAAACTGGTGTAACATCACATCCTGAAACTCCACCTGTATAAAGCAGCAGAGGGCCCAGCCAAGTAGATAGCGAATATCATCTGTTCAACAGAAGATCTACTAGCAACACTGGAAGGAAGACCCAAATCTGCCTCTGGCTATTTCTGACTTTCTGTCCTCACCACAATGTGGAATGCTACACCTGTGCAAGCAAATACAGTGGGCCAGAGCTCCAAGTGCAAAGATCACAGACGTCTGTGTTTGTCCAGCCAAACTCTCCTTTTCACAAAGAAGGATGCCCTTTTACCAAGTAGGGACATCTGTGGGAGAGAACTTGTTGACAGGACCCAAAACTGTGCTGGGAAACACGGTCAGAGTTAAACTCATGCTCTCACTACTGCTTTGGTTCTGTTTGGTGTGCTCACATACTTATAGAGGTGAAGAGATGTGACTAGTGTCTTGCAGCAAGGCAGGGCTGGACTCACAACAAAACTGCAGCATCATGACCAAGGCCACATCCTCATCAAGCTGTGGCTTCAGATCCAGCCTTTACCTCACATCCAGTCATTTAAAACCAGACTCAATACATACTTGCAAAGATCTCTGTTCGTGGCATTTTAACTTCTAAGACTGTTCAGATAAATGCCTGTTTTAGCAGCCAAATTTATGTGAGATGGTAATGAATGCCTGGATTTGTGCTTAAGCAAGAACTGTACTAATGGTGAATCAGCAGCATCTGCTAATCAGGTCTCTTTCCCACATCTGTAAGTTACCCATGTAGCTCTACCAACCTCAAGGTTTTGATTCATCTCATGTATTTAATCATTGAATAATGGTCTTTAATTAAAAAAATATATCCACCTAAGATACTTGGTGTGTAATAAAGACCCTCAGGAAAAGTCTAACTAGCTAGACACAACAGAGTCAGGGAAACATTCAAACACAGTGTGTATCAAATGACATCTCCAATCAAATGACCATTAGCAGGAGCATTTTGCATTGTGTCGCAGACCCTGATGGATCACTGTCCTTTTCCCAGCTAATATGCTCTATTAATCTTATTCAAGAAACAATGTTTCACAGTAGGCTTTAAAACCAGGCCAAATCATAACGTGTCAACTCTTAAGTAAAGCATAGCAAAGTTATTTGCAAAAGCCATAAGCTGATATTTTCTAAACACTGCAAAACTGCAAAAAAAATATGTAAATGACCTTTTCCACTGTAGCATTAACATGAAGATTGCAAGCATCATCTTCTCCAACAGAAGATTCTTAAAAGCCAAGCTTACAGTTCAATTCAGTATCATGCAACTCAACTGGAAGTCTGTAGAAAACCACCTACCAAAAAATGTATATCAAAGTTGTACTGTCCTTTGCCTTTCTGTACTCACATTAGTGCTCTCAAGATCAAATAAAACAGAATGGCTCCACTTTGTAATATGTATTCTAAGGGTCTCTGGATTTGACTTCCAAGAAAACAGCATTTCTCTGAAATTTCAACCTGTCCGTCTTATAGTGGCTCCACATTCAGATTCATATCTTAGTAGGGGTGATATTATTTCAAGCCTCACTTGCAGCAAAACTCCACTCTGTTTTTACATTTTCAGGAATTAATGCATTTTTAAGATTCTTCCAATCCATTTTCCAGCTAAAATGAGGTGATTTTGTAGGTCAGTTTCCAAGGCTTGGCAAGTTCATAAATAATTTCTATGAGACTTTGATAGGAAATTCTACTAGATTTTACATTCTTGTAGCATTTACCAATAAATAAGGTGCAAAGTGATATTTGTCTGTGCTTAAAATATATTTCCAGTGGATTTTGATTTTTTCTTATTAGTCACTGATTTTTCAATAGGAAGGATTTTGTTTTGTTTTTTAAAGACTAACCGCATGGCCGAGTGTGACTCAGGAACATTCCTTTAGAAAGTATATCCCAGTAAGAAATAAAGTTTCCATTCATTTTACCTCTGATGACCATCAATATACATTTATATGGATCCAGTGGGGAAGAGAAGTAAGAATTGTCTTGACAGCAAGGAGCAGAGAGAAAGAGAGGACAGCAAAAGTCAAGAAAGAAAATGTCCCAGGGTCCTATGGGGCACTGCAATACATTTTGTGGAATCCAAGAGGTACTGAATGCTGCTGGACCATAAACAGGAAATAGGAGGAGGGATCCAGGCTTCAAGGATCCTTAGATAAATGGAGAAGTATACATAAAATGAGTAAAAATACCAACACTTATTGAACGCTGCTGTTCCTGGCCTACTGAGACTTAACATTAAATAAAAAGAGCAACTCACCCTCTGACCCGGTAAACCTGGGACTCCAGGCTTGCCCTCTGGACCAGTCTCTCCCTTTAAAAGTAAAAACATTTTTGGAAAGTTAACCAAGTAAGAAAAACTAATAAACTCTTTAACAATTTCCTAACTATGCTGGGCTACAGTTACTGCATGGCTACCTAGACAACACTTAGCTGATAATTATGTTGTCCTGTGAGCAGAAGAGAATAAGAAAACGGGATAGAGAAAAATGACAATTCCTTGATTAAATACAAAGCACACAACTATATTTAAATCACATAATCAAAATCAGATTTACCTAAGTAATCTTCACAATGCCATCAATTTTACACAACCAATCAACAGTGAAACACAAGAAAAAATTAAAAAGGGAGGAAATGCAGAGTATGTGCTAATAAGGCAGCGGTCTGATGTGAGATTTACTACAGAGCTGGGTTATAAAACGTACCTGGAAGAAGACACAAATAAATAAAAAGAATGTAGGTGTGCCTAATTTGTTGCAAATACTGTGTTGTATTCCTCGCTGAAACACAAACACACAAACCCATCTCTTACTATAGCTGGGATGTTGTGGCATAAAGCCAACCCCTTTGCAGGAACCATTCTTTGATCATCATTCTATGACAGCTTACAGGTTACCAGCAAGATTCTTCCAGAGAAGAAAACTGGAGGTACTGCATAAGACCTTAGTGCCTGAGTAATGTATAATACTTTGCATGTATGATTCACATCAGCCTGAGTTTCAATTTCTGAGGACTCTAAGCAGTAAGAGAAACTACTTACTGGAAGTCCAGGAAGTCCAGGTTGGCCTTGTGGCCCTCGTGGGCCAGGCTCTCCCTGAAGAAAGAAGTTAAGGAAAAAAAAGTGTTAAAACATCTGCAGGAAAAATCATATGGGCATAGTACTCGTATCGGTCAGCTGTACAGGACCTACACCACTCCTTTCCTCACGGTTTCCAAAGCAGCAGTGCAGAGACCAGCTGGTTTTCTTCTTAGCCCTGGGGCTACTTTAATTATCAGCGCTGACTGCAGTGCATGCAGAATGATCCCCTCGCACCTAGGCATCGTTTAACCACACCTGACCCTCTCCAAAGGTAGTAAGTTAACAAAGTCACTGGGTTACCCTGGATATTCCAGCAAATGCCATGGAATGGGGTTCAGAGGTGGAGAAAAGCAGCTTCTGCTGGCATTTTCTCTAGAGCAAGCACAACTGTGAAGGCCTGTAAAGTATTGTGTATATGATGCATTTAATTATATTTTAAAAAATAAAATGCAACACATAGCAACACAAAATAAAGATTTAAATATATGTAGGACAAACAAGCAGAAAAAGTCAGTGTCTTTCCCCCGTCCATGGTCAGGGACAAGCTCAGAATAAAATTCAGATACAGTTTTAACTTTTATATTAACCCTGTTCAAGGTTTAAAGAATTGTGTAACTGAATCTTTCCAATTTACACTTGTCACTCATGTTAGATTCACTGCACTTTAGAAGGACATTACCCTTTTCCTTCTTGCTTATTTTTCCCACTATATGTTAACTTGTATATGTTTCTTGATTCTCTGACAATGCTTCTATCCACCTTAATTTTGAAATGCCATTTGAAAGCAAAATCTAATCCAACAGGCAGGGGAACCACATAAAACACCTTTGCAATGGAAGCACAGATATCGAATCTCTTACTTGCTCTCCTTTCAGGCCTTCGGTATGTACCTGCAATAAAAATGCAGAGTCATCACAGGGAAACCAGAAAAGATAACAAAGAGGTGCTGGAGTGTGATTGTCCCACACAGTGCACTTTTCTCCCCTCACTGTTCCCCCAGCCTGCGTGCTGGAGGGATACATTCTATTTAAGCAGATCAGATTGTCAGGGTTTGCTCACTCAGCTACCTGTGATAGGATTTGGGTGGCTGTATAATCAGTAAGATAGCTCATTATCTCATCAATATAAACTCGTTAGTAAGTTCTCCTCAATGCAGCCCAAGTGGCTGTGACTGACAGCTGACACTCAGTTTTTCATTGACACAATTTTATATTCAGTGTTACCAGTCTCAGTGGCTGCTTTAATGCTTTCCACCAATAGTCCTGAAGTACTATTTCCTAATTTTAATCCATCTTTTGGAAAGAAAAATGGATATACCCCAAATGCTTTGTTACCAGCCCCTGCAGGAATCAGTCTTAAACTTCTCCTCTGCATACTTTTCTGTAAATTTTCTCTCTCCATTCACTCGGAGATGAGCTCTAGACATCTTGTGGCCCTGCTAGTGATACTTTTGATTTCATTGAAGGCATCACTGAAGAGAGAAGGATGCTTAAAAACATGCAGAGCTTGCACCACAGCAAATATCAACCCCTCTTCTCCTATGCTCTTGGTTTGCTCTTTTACAACTTTCGTTGGCACTGGCTCAGTGACTGTCCTGCAAAACTCACAGTCACGTCACAGCATTGCTTTTTCAGGCGTACCTGAGGTAATGCTTTCTCTTCAAGTCCTAATCTTCACACTTCAGAATCTCCCAAAACTATTGACAGCACATTTCCTTGTCAGAACTTACCATGGTCCTTCAGAAATCTTTACTACATAAATTTCACTTTTTTTGAAAATCCATTTCAGAACACTGAATAAAGCCTCCCAATTCTCATCTTCCATCTTCTATTTTCACACAGTACAGCTTATAATATTCGATTAAGTTAACAAAAACAAAAATCTTACTGAAGAGCCTGGCAATCCTGGGAGCCCTGGTTCACCCTGCAGGAAAATACAACAAAAATGAAAAAGAAAAATAAAGCAATCTAACACAAAGCACAACATAACACAAAACATAACACACTGTACCATCCCACAGTTGACGGATCTGAATATGCAACCCCATTTAACTTGTTTCTCCATCCCGCATGTGAACACAAGCAGGACCTGACTGTCTTCTGTTACTGTGACCATATACACCAATTTCAATGGTACTTAGTGTCTTAAAATGGTGCCGTTTTCCTCAAGTCATTTTCAAAGTGCAGAATGACGTTAGAAGTATTCACAGGACACTGAGATGCTACATCCACTCTGCATGATTTACTGCCTCCTAGGCTATCAATTTGTTCCAGCAGTTCGTCTCCAGCAGGGTCTAGTATTTATCATGCTTTAAGACTAAGCCTCCAGAAAGTATCTCCTTTACTTTAGGTACAGTCCAGTGCAAAAATAATCATTTAGCTTCCTTTCACACTCTATTTCTTCATTATTTATGTAAGTCTCTGCTTGACCCAACATACCATTCATTTTCTTTCCTCTTAAGACAAGCTTAATTACTATTGAGTGTTTATTCTAAAGAGAGTCCACAGTATGTCAGAAGGACTGAGGAGACATACATCATCTACTCTGAAAGTTACAGAGGAAGGAGCTAAACATTTTCTGTAAGAGCCAGAGGCAGCCACAACAGAGATAAGGATGAAGAGTTATGAAGTCAAGGTTGTTCTTTACTTCACACATGCTGGAGCATGAAGATCTTCCTATATCTTGTTAACTCCATGGATGTGCCCTGCTTCTGAAACCTACTTAGACTTTCTGAATATGAATCAGAAAATAATTAGATTTGCTTTTGATCTCTGTATTCTTTGGTAAGGATCACTACTTGGATGAGAAAAGGAGAAAGAAAACCCAGAGCTAGGCACAAAAAGTTACACATTTATATGTATACAAGTTTCACTTATACACAAATGAGAGACGTATTAAGTCAACAGCCATGATATTTCCAGCACTGGGGCGCAAGGAGGAAGTAATAAATGTGTCTTCAAACCCCTCCCATGCATCCCACCTCAACTCACCTTTTCTCCTTTTGGCCCACTGCCACCTGGAGGGCCCGGGCTGCCAGCAGGGCCCTGTAAATAGGAAAAATAGTGAAAACAACTTTGCTTTACATACACCACGCCATCAATTGCAATTCTCCTTAAAGTACTGAAGCAACAGAAGACTGCAGGTTTGGGTATTAACACTACAATCAGCTATGTCCCATTGCACTGGAGTATGAGCTAATACACATAAGACTGCTTTGGCTCTACTACATAGACGAGATGGGGAAAAAGGATGGAGATGCCACAGCAAGCATGATAATAACAATCCAATTCCAGCTGGTTCAAAATGATTGCACTTCAAGGAGTAAATCAGTGTCAAACAGAAAATTTAGGGTAAAATACAGGCATGAAGATTTGCCCACTGCTAGGTGTCTAGACATGAAAAAGGAAGAAAAGCTTCACAATAACGCAACTTCTGTAATAGGCTGTCAGTTGGAGAAATTGTTCCTGAGAAGCAGTAAACAATCAGCATCCACCTTTACATCCCTCTGCAATTTCTCGCTTCATCCGCATTTGTTGCAAGTGCAAACCAGTCCTGTAAACAATGCAGTGGGCATAGTGAACATAGTTCATTGAGATTGCAGTGCCACATCTAGCACCAGGAAACATTTCCATCTTATAAGGATAAACACTAACCAGAGAAATACTTCATGGCAGAGGGTAAAACATGGCTGAGGAACAAAGCAGTGAGAAAGCGAAGATTAACGATCAAACCTCCCACAGAGAAACAGAAAAAAAATAGTGTGATAATCTCTATCACCTCACAGAAAGGAAGGTGGAGTTTAACAAAGGCTAGAATTGCTTATGACACTATACCTTGCCATCTTAATACATGTGTCTGAAGGGGAAACAAAATGACTTCCTAACCAAATCAAATTGAAACTCTGATTTTCAAAGAAGCAAAAGCAAGGGAGTTAGGCAGCTTCTCAACTTTTGCAAATGAGAAAACATGCATTCAAATGACCCTTTCCACAGAAGGAAACAGTGGGGTATAGTGACTAGGATGCAGATGTAGCAGGCTCAAGGGTGGCAACAATAGCTGTGTGACTTTTGCCAAATCACATCCCATTTTAGTCTCTTCTTCCTACTCCATCCTCTGCTATTTAGACCAGAAGATCCTTAAGAAAAAGAATGTCTCTCATTAGGTATAGTACTCTGAGTAATGAAAACATCTTGTGGGATCTACAGATAGCAGTTTTAGGTACAGACAGAGCGTTATCTCTCCAATCAGCAGAAGTGTACTGATCTTATAGAATATTTTTCTGGTTTTATCTTCTTTTAAAAATGTAAGCAGTTCCAAGATTTTCTATTGAAAACAAATCAAACACATTCAATCCAGTTCTCCTCCTTTCAAGTAGTGGGGGGAAAAAACACACAACTTTACAAAAGTCAGGCTCAAACAGCTACATTTTTATGTGTGCTTCCTTCTGTTCTTTAATGAAAATTCAAACAGACTCCTAACCTATCATGTTTAAAGCACTGGCACTTTTAAATGCATGTTGTATTACAATTTAATTCTTAAAGTGAAAAAAAAAGAGAGAGAAAAATGAAATGGGAAAAGAGAAAATAAAAAAAAGAAAAAATAAAAGAAAAAAGGAAAAGAGAAAAAAACAGAAAAAGAAGGGGTTAAAATAAAGGAAAATAAGGGAAAAGGAGAAAAAGGAAAAGGTAAAAAAAAAAAAAAGAAGGAACAACAAACTGTGCCAACACAGAGCATTAGGATAAGGCTTCCAAACACTGCAGATGCAAGAGAGTCCTGCCATGACTCACTGCTTGTCCAAGATAGGTCACAAATTTAAGGCAACTTCTGCTCACTCCAAAGAAAAGCCCCCAGTTGATGAGCATTCGCCACGTACCTGTTTCCCTTCCACGCCTGGCTTTCCCGGGAACCCATCTAAACCTCGTTCTCCCTGGAGGAGGATGAGAAAGGACCATTATAACAAATCTATGATGCTTAGATCAGTGTTCTACAAGAGATGTCCATGTTGTTCCTTTCAAGCGTAAAGATACAAGAAGAGCAATTCATATAATCCCAATGGAGAAAATGCCTGAAGAGTTGTAATCCAAAAAGTTGCTAGGAGCATCCAGAAACAAGGAGGCAAACCAAGTGTAGTGAGTAATAAACTTTAATCCCCCCTAACTTTGCTAAGTGTTGGCAATTGTCCATCTAGAAAACTCAGCATCAGGGAGCTGGGATGTGAATTTTGAGATGAGAAGTGGTTGTGTGTCAGCTTTCCACCTGGGCATCCTTCCTCTGCCTGCTGAGCCGGGTTCGTGTAAACCAGATAAAGTGTACCAGGAGAACATCAATCTGGAACAGCTCTAACAAAAATAATGAAGCCATGATACAGCAACAGCTCTTTTTTACCCAGATAAGATAAATGTTTGATTTTTCACCTTTGCTTTCCTTAACTTGAGGGATCAATTAATCTATTCTTATATGTTTTCTGGGATGGACAGTCCCCAAAGTCCACAGGCAATTTATTCCACTACTTTACTTTCAACACCTGCAGATATGTTTTTTCACCCTATATCTAAACCCTCCTTTTTCTTGCTACTGTTTCAAACAAGTACTTCTTTCCTAAGCCCCCTGGACACAGCGAATAGGCTGTTCCCTTCATCTTTACAACAGCCTTTTATGTATCTGAAGACTTATAAAACTTCCCCTTAGAACTTCAAACCCCAGACTAAATCACCCCAATACTTCCAACTTTTCTTAAAGGGTATATTTTTTCAGACCTCTTACCAATTTTGCTTTTCTTATTTGGGCACTATCCAATTTTACCATGCCTTCACTGTAACTGGATGCCTGAAGCTGAGCTCAGCTGAGGCTAGCTCTGAGAAGATCATTTCACAAACTGTAGACTACTCTTCTGTTTAAATCCTAGGATGATATTTGTTTTACCCCAAACGGCCTTTAGCAGGACAGGGCCTTAATCAGTTGTCCTCAATCTGCAGCAGCGTGCAATTAACTGTACTATACGTAGCATCCTGTACTTGCTTCTTCTCAATGTCACCTTCAGCTTTGTGGTATTATGTTTTCAGGACCATTTTGAATTCTGTTCCTGACCTCCACTGTACCCCCACAGTCAAACTTAACAAACGTATTTCATATTTAATAAACAAGGTCTTTGAGAGAAATGATGACAAGAGCAATGCCATCCTCCCATTAAACTTACTTTTCCCCTATAGATTGTGGTCCTTTCCCACATAGCCACTTTAGTTTAAAACTCTTTGAATAGGGTCTTTCTCTTACTGCGTAATTGCTTAAATCTCTGTAAAACACAACATTTACTCTACCTGAAGCCTGCACATGCTGCTGAATTCAAATAATCAAATAAATGCACACACTGCTAGAGCTAATATAAAAGTACACGTAAAAACAAATTGTAAAAGCACAAGGAGTGACAGCAGAGTATTAACTTTATTCCTTTTTTTTTTTTTTTTTTTTTTTCTTGGAATGTTTTAACTCTGATCAATATCCTGCAGTAAATCTAT